>NC_091184.1:19715703-19917016 GCF_040958095.1 Procambarus clarkii | reverse complement strand
ACTATTAGCTGAATATCAAATAAATGGATTTAATCTATTTCACACAGATAGATATATTAGATATTATATTATATTCCTTTCCTCCCTAGAATCTGGATGTAGCAGGTGCTCAATTGTCAAAAGTGAAAAATTTGGTTTATTTAACATACACGCCATAGACCGGCTTGGGAAAAAAAGTTCGTAAAACCCAGGGGCCATAGACCGGCTTGGGAAAAAAAGTTCGTAAAACCCAGGGGCCATAGACCAGCTTGGGAAAAAAAAGCTAGGTAAAAGCTAGGTAAAAAAGAAAGGAGCTAGGTTAGACTATGTATGTTTAAATCTCTGATTTAAACAGAGCCAGTGTTCAGTCAAATAACTGAATTTATCAAATCTTATCCTTGTATAATATACAAGCTGATGTGAGATCCCTGTCTACAGGTGGACTGGAACTATTATCCAGTAGGCAGTCTACTGTATTTTATCAAACCGTTATTAGTATAATAGATCTCGTAATAATTTTGCAAAAATAATGGCATTTACTATTTTAAAAGATTATTAGCAAATTTACAGAAATGGTGCATTCGGAAGACAAAACCAATTTTTCACTTTTGACAATTGAGCACCTGCTACATCCAGATTCTAGGGAGGAAAGGAAGGACGATCTTACTGGATCCCATAGCCTCTCCGAGGCACAAACCAGGCTTTTACACAACCCCCCCCCCCCTGCACCCGAGCTTTTTAAAATAGTAAATGCCACTATTTTTGCAAAATTATTACGAGATCTATTATTCTATAGAATAATGCATATAAATGCATATATGCATATAAATACAAAAGTAAATGTAAATAATTTTACCTTGCACCTAGATCCACCAAGCCTGTATGGCGCTCGTTTCAGTACTTCGGAAATCTAGAACTATCTTGAATCTCTAATCTGCAATGAAACAATACATATTATTGCACTTACCAAAACATGGATGAATGTAGAAAATACAGAACTATTAGCTGAATATCAAATAAATGGATTTAATCTATTTCACACAGATAGATATATTAGATATTATATTATATTCCTTTCCTCCCTAGAATCTGGATGTAGCAGGTGCTCAATTGTCAAAAGTGAAAAATTTGGTTTATTTAACATACACGCCATAGACCGGCTTGGGAAAAAAAGTTCGTAAAACCCAGGGGCCATAGACCGGCTTGGGAAAAAAAGTTCGTAAAACCCAGGGGCCATAGACCAGCTTGGGAAAAAAAAGCTAGGTTAGGCTAGGTAAAAGCTAGGTAAAAAAGAAAGGAGCTAGGTTAGACTATGTATGTTTAAATCTCTGATTTAAACAGAGCCAGTGTTCAGTCAAATAACTGAATTTATCAAATCTTATCCTTGTATAATATACAAGCTGATGTGAGATCCCTGTCTACAGGTGGACTGGAACTATTATCCAGTAGGCAGTCTACTGTATTTTATCAAACCGTTATTAGTATAATAGATCTCGTAATAATTTTGCAAAAATAATGGCATTTACTATTTTTAAAAGATTATTAGCAAATTTACAGAAATGGTGCATTCGGAAGACAAAACCAATTTTTCACTTTTGACAATTGAGCACCTGCTACATCCAGATTCTAGGGAGGAAAGGAAGGACGATCTTACTGGATCCCATAGCCTCTCCGAGGCACAAACCAGGCTTTTACACAACCCCCCCCCCCTGCACCCGAGCTTTTTAAAATAGTAAATGCCACTATTTTTGCAAAATTATTACGAGATCTATTATTCTATAGAATAATGCATATAAATGCATATATGCATATAAATACAAAAGTAAATGTAAATAATTTTACCTTGCACCTAGATCCACCAAGCCTGTATGGCGCGCGTTTCAGTACTTCGGAAATCTAGAACTATCTTGAATCTCTAATCTGCAATGAAACAATACATATTATTGCACTTACCAAAACATGGATGAATGTAGAAAATACAGAACTATTAGCTGAATATCAAATAAATGGATTTAATCTATTTCACACAGATAGATATATTAGATATTATATTATATTCCTTTCCTCCCTAGAATCTGGATGTAGCAGGTGCTCAATTGTCAAAAGTGAAAAATTTGGTTTATTTAACATACACGCCATAGACCGGCTTGGGAAAAAAAGTTCGTAAAACCCAGGGGCCATAGACCGGCTTGGGAAAAAAAGTTCGTAAAACCCAGGGGCCATAGACCAGCTTGGGAAAAAAAAGCTAGGTTAGGCTAGGTAAAAGCTAGGTAAAAAAGAAAGGAGCTAGGTTAGACTATGTATGTTTAAATCTCTGATTTAAACAGAGCCAGTGTTCAGTCAAATAACTGAATTTATCAAATCTTATCCTTGTATAATATACAAGCTGATGTGAGATCCCTGTCTACAGGTGGACTGGAACTATTATCCAGTAGGCAGTCTACTGTATTTTATCAAACCGTTATTAGTATAATAGATCTCGTAATAATTTTGCAAAAATAATGGCATTTACTATTTTTAAAAGATTATTAGCAAATTTACAGAAATGGTGCATTCGGAAGACAAAACCAATTTTTCACTTTTGACAATTGAGCACCTGCTACATCCAGATTCTAGGGAGGAAAGGAAGGACGATCTTACTGGATCCCATAGCCTCTCCGAGGCACAAACCAGGCTTTTACACAACCCCCCCCCCCTGCACCCGAGCTTTTTAAAATAGTAAATGCCACTATTTTTGCAAAATTATTACGAGATCTATTATTCTATAGAATAATGCATATAAATGCATATATGCATATAAATACAAAAGTAAATGTAAATAATTTTACCTTGCACCTAGATCCACCAAGCCTGTATGGCGCGCGTTTCAGTACTTCGGAAATCTAGAACTATCTTGAATCTCTAATCTGCAATGAAACAATACATATTATTGCACTTACCAAAACATGGATGAATGTAGAAAATACAGAACTATTAGCTGAATATCAAATAAATGGATTTAATCTATTTCACACAGATAGATATATTAGATATTATATTATATTCCTTTCCTCCCTACAATCTGGATGTAGCAGGTGCTCAATTGTCAAAAGTGAAAAATTTGGTTTATTTAACATACACGCCATAGACCGGCTTGGGAAAAAAAGTTCGTAAAACCCAGGGGCCATAGACCGGCTTGGGAAAAAAAGTTCGTAAAGCCCAGGGGCCATAGACCAGCTTGGGAAAAAAAAGCTAGGTTAGGCTAGGTAAAAGCTAGGTAAAAAAGAAAGGAGCTAGGTTAGACTATGTATGTTTAAATCTCTGATTTAAACAGAGCCAGTGTTCAGTCAAATAACTGAATTTATCAAATCTTATCCTTGTATAATATACAAGCTGATGTGAGATCCCTGTCTACAGGTGGACTGGAACTATTATCCAGTAGGCAGTCTACTGTATTTTATCAAACCGTTATTAGTATAATAGATCTCGTAATAATTTTGCAAAAATAATGGCATTTACTATTTTTAAAAGATTATTAGCAAATTTACAGAAATGGTGCATTCGGAAGACAAAACCAATTTTTCACTTTTGACAATTGAGCACCTGCTACATCCAGATTCTAGGGAGGAAAGGAAGGACGATCTTACTGGATCCCATAGCCTCTCCGAGGCACAAACCAGGCTTTTACACAACCCCCCCCCCCCTGCACCCGAGCTTTTTAAAATAGTAAATGCCACTATTTTTGCAAAATTATTACGAGATCTATTATTCTAATAAGAGTTTGATAAAATACAAACCCTGGGGCCATAGAACGGCTATTTAATCCCCTTGAACGGACCTGTGCATGGGCCACTGAGGCATCGAAAAAAAACAGAACGGCTTGGGAAAAAAGCAAAATTGCCGGTCTATGGCCCAGCTGATGGCTGTGCATGAATGGCTAATGGCTAATGGCTGTTAGTTATGGACCTAGGTTAGACTATGTATGTTTAAATCTCTGATTTAAACAGAGCCAGTGTTCAGTCAAATAACTGAATTTATCAAATCTTATCCTTGTATAATATACAAGCTGATGTGAGATCCCTGTCTACAGGTGGACTGGAACTATTATCCAGTAGGCAGTCTACTGTATTTTATCAAGACTATAGGCTAGGCTAGGTTAGAGCCAGTGTTCAGTCAAATAACTGAATTTATCAAATCTTATCCTTGTATAATATACAAGCTGATGTGAGATCCCTGTCTACAGGTGGACTGGAACTTCTATCAACTAATCCATACATCAAACCTGTCCCTTACAGCCCACAATCTATCATTAGGAAAACCATGTGAGAAATCTTTAAGGAATTCTGATAAAGAAAGAGATCTAGGAGTGGTTCTAAATAGAAAACTATCACCTGAGGACCACATAAAGAACATTGTGTGAGGAGCCTATGCCATGCATTCCAACTTCAACAGCATGTTGTGGGGTGCCGATATTGTGTGCCATCACATGTAAACCAATCAAGCCCACAAATACGTCAACATGGACCAGCATTACACCGTCTAACATACTCTGTCAGATGTAACAACTAAATTTGTGAATTCAAGACCTAATCTATTGCATAACACAGTGTTAGTACGAGAAAAACATTACTTACATTCGAAGCCGTGTTTTAAAATGGCGCGGACCTTGGTCTACTGACGCTCCACACTGTGTGTTCGTTTGCGTATGATGAACGTGTGACAATTTACTACAACAATTATTTAATTATTCTTATTCTTTATTTTACTATTTTTAGGGTACATGAAATTTCCAAATTATTTGCACACAATAATATAATTGCATTGTCATAACCTTTATATATTACGGAAAATACGATGACATGAACGAAGTCAAAGTGAAGTTGAAGTCAAAGTCATTCGCCGAACGTATTAGTCATTTTTTTTTCTCCCAAACGATAGGGGATAACAAATCCACATAGCATATAAGTGTAGAGTAAAGTCAATTTTATTCAGGAAAGTACATACATAGTTGATTTACAAACATAATGTTGGATTTATAGATAGAGCTAGTGCATACAATACCTAAAGCCAATATAGTAGGCATATAGCATTTCAGGCAACCGGGCAGTATATATGGAGCCCTTACTCAAATCTCTGAATATGTTAGATATTAAGTCCCTGCACATACTCTCATGTGTATTTTATATATATAAAACACTGCACTGTAATGTCAATCCTGACCCTAAAAGCTTCCTAGAAGGTTGTAACAGATCCCATGAGCACCACACCAGAAACAAATACCTGTAGGTGTGTACTGGTGCCTTATAGTGTGTACTCGTACCTTATGGTGGTATCAATGCGTTGGCAATAAAATTCTCTACAAGATCATATGCATAAAATGTCACCGAAGAATTTGGTATCCCACCACGAAGTAAATAAACACGAAGATGACTCGCCGTGACACCCAAACAGGAAGTAAATGTTCATACTCTTTCGTTTGTTGCCAGCCTCACAGTCATCCTACAGCGCTCATTTTGATATCACTGAACTCACAATAAAATTCCCCACCCAGACATATGCCTATCAATGTCTAATTATGGTATCGGGTGACCCGCACGAGTGTGGGAACTGGGCGAAGCATTAGCCGTGATTTCAGCAGGGACGACACTGGTGTGATGCAGGGCTTTGAATGTTTATACTGATTTCACTGTCCTGACATTATTTCTGGAGCTACGTATTTCATTTTTATAGCAATGTGTTCGCAATAGAAAGTTCTATAAGAACATGGGTAGAGTTGGCCAACACAGCGTCAAATAAATTTGCGGCGAATAAAATCTTACGCGTGTTTGTACCCGTGAGCGTCAAAAGTTTTTACTTTGCTCATGTTTTTCAAGTTTATACTTGTTTCACACCGTTTTTTTTTGTATAGTGTTCGGAATAAAATTCCCTACACAGACATATGCATATCAAATACAATTCCTTGGAATTCACAGCTGTAGAGATGACGGAAAACACACAACCGGAACCCGCTCTTGACACTCCAACTCACACCCGCAACACCCACAAAAAAAGTTTCTCTTGTTTCATGTATACTTACTTTAGTTTTCGTGCTACAGTTCTCATTTAGGTATCAAAATATTCCTAAGAAAATAGACTACAATACTGAAACAATCTAAGACAATTATGTGTACTTACCAAAGCAAAGACGATTGTAGTAAAATAAGTTGAGCATTTTATCTCCACTCCACCTCCTTCAGGTACTGATTCCTGAAGTTGCTCAACAGATGTTCCTAGGTGGAGTGAAGCTGATGTAGGTGGTTATTTCTTGTCCACCCAATACACCCTTTTCCTGTGATAAGTGGTGTAATTACAAGGTATGACGCAAAGTGGAACATCGCATGTCTTGCACGCTATACCAGTTTCCTTCCTGATACCCGACTTTGAACACACTTCACACCTGCGACGTTTGGGGATTTTTACCAGCTCATGTTTCAATTTATAGTTCAGGCGAGTCTCTGCTATAACAACACGTCGCTGTTGTCTCTGGGTTGGCAATAAACTACTGTCTGAATCGTCGCTCTCACTATTGTTTTCAAACACTAATGTGGAATATGAATTATCTTCATCAGATTCAGCTTCAGCACTAGGTGTAGACGTGAAGAGAGGGCGCCTCACACCCGACGGGCCAGGTGTTGACGGGTCAGCAGCAGGATACACAGTGTAACACGGGTTCGGGTCCTCTCTCTTTACTTCTCTACCTTCTACTCCCTTCTACCCGTATTCTTACTTTTTATTCACTACCAAGGGACTCCAAAACTTTTACCAAAGCCAACTCCACGCCACGTGGTCCTAAGACGATTGACCGACTTAGGATTCTACACCCAGTATGACGTGACCTTAAGCTCTGAGCAAAACCCTAGAGTTGCCTCTATGCTGCCACCACCAGACCAGCTCTACAGAGCAATGATCGAGGTCTGGATCAATCACGCTAATTAATCAACCTTGGGGCTTGATCCCCACTAGTAGTTTATAACCTCGGAAACTTGAGTGTGGAGTTAATTAGATGGGGATGATGAATTCCGATCCGATGTTAGAATCGGCGCCCAATGCAACTCTGCCTCGTGTGGCCCACGTGACCAGGACAAGTTTACACATAACCAAATGGAAACAATAAAATGCAAATTAATAACAAATTTAATTTATTAAGAGAAAACTAAAGCAAAATCTAAATGTGTTCACTCCCTATCACTTTAACACTCCCTACTTGACCTGAATGGCAAATGAGACTATTTCTATACATAACCATAGCAACTATACCTCTATGTTTCCCAGCTCTCGGTGTTGGGGCTGGTCTTGGGGAGAGGTAAGATGTTTTGACCTCTCCCAGCTGCTCGGCAGATCACACTGATCTCTCCCTTGTCTCGTCTACCCCAGACAAGAGTATTGTATCCTTCCGCCTAGTCAAAGTTCTACCCAGTTACTAGCAAGGTTTAAGTTATAACAATTAACCTCTGTTGTACTTAATTGATCCAGACTGGTTGAATTATTTTACTGAATTAAATTACAAACATCTAACGGCAGAGCTGTTCCCGATCACAAAAATGGTTATTAAAACTTTGAGAAATAGTAGACCTGTCAACCCCTGATGACCTATGACCGCCGGTCACTCCGCCTTAAAAGTTAGATCTGATTCGTGACGTCACTGATGGTGACTTAAAACTCAATAATTAGAATACTCTTGATATTGTATCCAGTACTATTATACAATACAATTTTAATGCAAAATGAATAAAGGCTAATTTTCTCTAAATTACTGAATACTATAGGATGATTCATTATACGCAGCTTTGAACAAAGCGTCGGTTATTTCCACCGCGAATTCCCCTGGGGGTCAGGTCACCATGCGGCTCAGCTTCCCATTCTCTTTTGTCGATAAACCACTCTGGATAATTCTTACAACAGCCTAGTTTGTTACAACAGGACCAGTGTCATGATTTATGTCTGGAGCATGAACTAGATGTGGAGATGGTGTAGTTGTTGCAGGCCACTCTGCCTTGTCAAATTTCAATAAAGACCAAATAGCAACTTCATGGAACTAGAGCAGAGTTAGTTTCCTTCGATCATCTGTGTTGGCCTTGTACAATGCATGTACAATGCATTGAGTAAAGACCAAATAGCAACTTCATGGAACTAGAGCAGAGTTAGTTTCCTTCGATCATCTGTGTTGGCCTTGTACAATGCAACCACAAGTTGACATTGAATGTGAATTAACAATGAGACAAGTAAGATTTATACTAATACATTTATACTAACTCTGTTGAGCGTTGACCATTTATACATCAAATCTGTTGATGTGAGCACTTTAGTTTAGTCTGCCGTTTAAAGAAAAAAAGAGCATATCAATGGTATATCACAGAAAACGAATTTATCATAAACTCATGTATTTGTCTTATCATATTGAACTGCATTCATATTTTTAATTTATAACAATATGAATATACAAATTTCTGTAAATCCCCTACCTTGTTGGAATCTGTGGAAATGAATGAGCAAATGTGCTGGCTGAAGGCGCTGAAGGAAACCACATTGGTTTCATTTTGGATACAAATGTCCATGGAGATTCAAAATGGAAACTAATTATATAGTTGAACCTGCAGAGACGAGTTTAAGAATCTGTGTTGAGAGTGATGGACACAGCCTTCACAATTATACTTCAGAGAATGTAAACATCTAAGAGTCATTAGAAATATGTGTAGAATAATAAACCCTACATTGTTTGAGTTAGGGAAAACACCATTTGTGATATATAGTCTTATAGACTGTGGGTTGGTTGGTGTTGTCGTCGTCGATCCTTCTCTACGGACAACCCAACCCACAACTCGGCAGAGTGCTTATACTAGGAGATCACCCTTGGCGCTTCTGGCTCTTGGAGAGGGGCTCAACGTCACACGTTTAGGGGATGCGGCTCCAACACTTAGCCTCGTTGTCACGTGCACACACCCACTCGAGCCGCTGTGACTCCCCACTCTCTCCTTATGAGATATGATCTCCTCAATCCCCTATGACTTACTAGTATTACCTCTTACCCTGTCCACAGCAGTGGTTCTTGGTTCTTTCTCTCTCTCCTTCTTCACTACTTCCTGGGAAGCCTCACTAGGACAAGGGCAAACACCAGCAAATTGTGACACATTTACTGAACAAAGCACATACACGATACATACACACATATAATAATAATGAATCCTATACTCTATAATATCACAATCAGGTTGCACTCCAATACCATCAGAACTCTATTATCAGCTTATCAAGTGGTATCCTATCTCCTGGTTCACCACCTGATACTATTAACCTCCTCAAGTTGGTCAAGCCTACATACACTGTTGCACTATCAGCAAGATAATGTACATATAGAAAATCAGCATTTGAATGCAATAACATATACAAGTATAAATGTTCATTGATACTTCAGTATAAAAAACTCCTTGACATAAGAATGTCAACAGTCACTCACCTCTCACTGCGTCTTGCACGCTAATGACAACCAAACACTATCAACTCCCTACTAGTAATCCACCAGAACTTCCCCTTCCACCTCTGGAAGTTCACTACCCTAATATCTTTAGGTTCTTCCGGGCTTCACTACCAGGATCCTCTGCAGCTCCTCCAGGCTGCTATCATGAAGTTTCCTTGTGCAACTACGGTGCTTCACCCTTCTGTTAGGTTCTTCCACAGCTCTCTTGGCTGCTACACCACCTCTACAGAAGCACGTGACACTCCTCTTCACTGCTGCTTCTCCTCACAGCTCGAGGTCCTCTGCTCCACTACCTTGGAGTCTCATCAGCTACATCATCTGCTGGCTTCGAAGTTCTCAGCAACTTCTTCCCCAAAGACAAACCTGCAACCCATCGACGTTCCAATAAAATGTTCCCCTTTAACACATAAACAAAAATAACCACACAATATGCTTGCCTCAAACCTCTATCTGTCCTCTACATACAGTGAGAGTGGACTCCCCCGTTTTGGGCGGGTCCATACTCCACCTCGCCTGGCGGCGGTCCTCACTCGCTGGGAGGGTCTTCCTCCATCCGGAGCCAGGCTCCCTCAGTCGTCCGCCAGCGCTCAGAGCGGACGGACGTCGCTCCGTGCTCCTCCCTCTTCACTCTCCTATTTCAGGCCTTCTGCCTTATTAAAACATGTCTAACCTATAAATAAACATTGCTACTGTCGCTGGGCACACGACCAACTACAAGCGATCACTATGAACTGGCGTATATTGTGCTTACCACAGATTAACTGATCGAGGGCGCTTTCCCTCTGACGGCGTCTGGTCAGGGCGCTCCACACGGCCCACAATAATGCTTCTGGGCGATTTAATATCTGCTCGTCGACCAGGACTTGAGACCACAACGTTCCCAGCTCGATTCCACAGCTGGTACGTCCGCACACTTCTCTTCGAGATATATCACTAGGGGTTCCCTTCTGGCGGGAGCTCAAACGGAGCGCGGCTTCCCCCTGCGATGTCTGGCACTCAAGTGAGGTCAAAGCCCCTCCAGAAGCGAGCCTCACGCCTCCAGCAAAATGTCCACATCTCCTAGCCCGTCATTTATCTATTTTCTTCTTCATTGCCCATAATCTCAAATTGATATACATATCCAAGGAACTATTTTACATATGGATTATTACCTCAATTTCTGCTAGACCTTCTAATCAGGTCAGGCTTGCTGAATAACTCTCAAGAAGGGAGACTCGTTTCTCCTGCAGGCTGAGATCATAACACTCCCCTCCCCTTATTTTTGAGAGTTATTCCAGTGGCAAAGCTCGGGATAATACATCCGCCACTACACTGTCTCGTTCTTCAACCAATATACTCTCTTAGGAGTCTACAATTAATTCGTTGCACCATGCAACATCTGGCTCACAACTCTCCAGAAACACGATCTTCTCATAAACGATTTGACTTCTCTGGCACCTCTTGGCTAGGCTGTCCTCCTTGGACGCCTGCACTCCATCGTTCCACTCTACTTATTGTCTCCACCCTCCGTTTCCTCGTATTCCTCTCTTCACGTCCAGAGTCAGACATCTACTGTCTGTACCTCCTCTGTCGTCTTCACACTTCCATCTACTGCCATTATACTTTCGTCTCCTGTCATCATACTTCACTCCCTCGTCTTCACCGACGATTCTCCCTTTCGTCTCCTCATTTATCCAAGACATCGTCCTGTTTGACTTCCATCGAGTCCTCGGCTTTCTTCTATTCATCCATGCTTGTATCATCATCCTCTTCCCACACTTCTCACCTCTATACCACTCCATTTCTTCTCCTTCAACTCTTCTTCGTTCCCTAAAAGTTTCTTCGGGCCCTGTATTACATCCAACAGCATTCGACCGTACGCGTCGTCTTGCCCCTCCCAGAGTGCTCGTAAGCATCTCTCCACACATACTGTCTCTTCTCCTTTCATTTTCTCGGCTATTACTCTTCTTCATTATCTCTACTCTACGGTTTCTGTGAAACATGTCAACTCCTGACATCTCAAACAACTTAACTCTACTACCCAAATGCCTCTGTGCTCGTGGACAACTTGACGCTCTACTCCCGTCCTCAGTCTGTCCACATCTTTCCTCATTCCTACTCAGCACAGTTGCATTCACCTTCCGACTCTTAATTTCAGCAGTCTGGGCTCTACTCAGGTCCGCTCTCTTCACATGATTCTTCTTCGGCTGGGTCATCCTCACTTTCGACCTCACCGAGACTCCATTTGCCTGGGCTGGCCCTTCATCAAACAGCCACGCTATATCTACGTCGATATCTTCCACCGGCTGAATCGACACTGTCTCATCTTCTCCAGCGTCTTCCTTGTCGGCCACCTCTGTCTTCATCACTACCGAGACAGGGTACTCAATGGCTTGGCGGTCTCCTGACGCATCTCCTCGGATGTCAGTCAGGTTCACACTCTCAGGTGTCCCACACGTGCCGTGGCCTTCTGGGCACTCCTCTGGCACAGTCTCCGCTACGACTCTCGGCAACACCTTTGTCCCGCACAAGTCATTCCCCAGGATCACTTGGACTCCTGGAACAGGTATGTCGGGGCACACTCCCAACATCACCTCTGCCGATACATATTCCGACCTTAGCTGGACAGTACAAACGGGCATGTCACTCTCCGACAATAACCCATATACTTTCATCTTCCCACTGCCAGCTAACCGTCGACCATTCCCAATCAGGCTTCTCGTAATCAAGCTCTGATTAGCTCCGGTATCTCTTAAGATACCAACTTCTACCTCAGGTTGGCCTCCTACACTGATCCAACCTTTGCTCATGAACGGCCTATACCTCTCGTTCACTAAGTTCGCTCTCTGTGGTTTGTCTTGGAACACATTGATATATTTGCTTCGGGGGTCACACATGGCCAGGGTCACAACTCTCTTGCCCTGCCGACAATCTCGCATCACGTGACCCAATCCGTTACAATTGTAACATCTCATCTGGGAAAAGTCTCTTCTATATGTACCAGAGTAGCTCTGACTCTGCCCACTCGTATTGGACTTCCTCGGGCCAGACGTACTACTCGTACTCTGTGGAGCTTTACTGGACTCTTGATTTCCTGGATAACGATCAGTTTCTCGATTAGCTCCTCCATCCTCACTTTCAGATGAAGTGCGCGACCTACTCTTCTGAGTTTTAGGGTACTTACTTTTATCTGCCCATTTATCAAAATTTTTCTCACCCCAGACTCCTCTGGGTCTTTCATAATTTCTTCCTCCCCAGACTCCATTGGGTCTGCCATTGCTGCGTCTCGCCTCGTTTTTCACTCTGTTCTCCCTCAAGCTCTTGTATGCTTCAGTAATCATATCCGCCCTATCTGCGGCATCTTTCACCTCCTTTATCCCTGCTTCTTGGATCTTGAACTTTGTTTCAGGATGCATCATCTCCAAGAACTGCTCCATGACCATCAGTTGCTTCAGGTCAGCATAAGATCCAACTCCAGCAGCCTCAATCCACTTCTGGAATCGTCTTTCCAGATCTCTTGCTGTCTCAGCAAACGTACATGCTCCAACTTTGATCATTTCTCTGAAGCGCTTCCTATAAGCTTCTGGGGTTAGCTGAAACGAGCGCAATATGCTGCTCTTTACTGTGGCATAATCCTGGCACTCTTCCAGTGACAATTGGGTGTATGCCTCCCTGGCTGCACCGGTCAATCTTAACTGGACCAGCTGGGCCCATTCCTCCTGTGGCCACTCCTTGATACTGGCTACTTTCTCAAAATGCTCGAAGAAGCTCTCTGCCTCTTCGGGCACAAACAAGGGAATGTCCTTCTCCCTAACCCTAACATCTGGTGGGTGTGATACCTGGGTGGTGCTCTCTGGCAACCCATGTTCAATCCTTTGTTCAGCCAAGGTTCTATTCGCTTCTATCTGCATTTGTTTTGTTCTCTCTTTTTCTTTTTCGACTTGGGCTTTTTCTTTTTCGACCTGGGCTTTTTCTTTTTCGACCTGGGCTTTTTCTTTTTCTTGTTCCAACTCCAGTTCTCTTACTCTGGTTTTCTCTTTTTCTATTTCCAGTCTGGTTTTCTCTTTTTCCTTCTCGGCTTCATTCTTCATCTGGAGTTCCAATTTCATCTTTTCCAGCTGGAACTGTCTCTCCTCACGCTGTTGTTGGATCTGGAGCTCTAACTGGAATCTCTCCAAGCTCCTATTTCGGCTATTCCTACTACTGCGGCTACTCTTGCTGCTCCTACTCGATCCCTGGGATCTCACTTCATCCTGCCCATCATCCTCCTTTCCACTTTCAGCTCCTTTCTGGGCTCCTTGTTCTGCCGCTTCACTTCTGGCTCTCAACTGCCTCAGGATCTCATCCTTCATCCCAGCTACTTTAGATGCTTTCAACCTGATGCCACATTTTTCTGCTATTTGTTTCAATTGATCCCTCGTGCAACCTTCCAAGTCCTCAGGCTTGCCTGACTCCACAAATGCTTGCACCTTATCCATCTTGTCCTGTGAGTCTTCCCAAGAGAGAGAGTATACACCTGCGGTCACAAAGTTTATCTATTTCAGCAAGGGTGTACAAATCCACTCTTGGACAGGGTGTGGGTGTGTCAGTTCACTCTCCCGGACAGGCCCCCAATTTCTTATAGACTGTGGGTTGGTTGGTGTTGTCGTCGTCGATCCTTCTCTACGGACAACCCAACCCACAACTCGGCAGAGTGCTTATACTAGGAGATCACCCTTGGCGCTTCTGGCTCTTGGAGAGGGGCTCAACGTCACACGTTTAGGGGATGCGGCTCCAACACTTAGCCTCGTTGTCACGTGCACACACCCACTCGAGCCGCTGTGACTCCCCACTCTCTCCTTATGAGATATGATCTCCTCAATCCCCTATGACTTACTAGTATTACCTCTTACCCTGTCCACAGCAGTGGTTCTTGGTTCTTTCTCTCTCTCCTTCTTCACTACTTCCTGGGAAGCCTCACTAGGACAAGGGCAAACACCAGCAAATTGTGACACATTTACTGAACAAAGCACATACACGATACATACACACATATAATAATAATGAATCCTATACTCTATAATATCACAATCAGGTTGCACTCCAATACCATCAGAACTCTATTATCAGCTTATCAAGTGGTATCCTATCTCCTGGTTCACCACCTGATACTATTAACCTCCTCAAGTTGGTCAAGCCTACATACACTGTTGCACTATCAGCAAGATAATGTACATATAGAAAATCAGCATTTGAATGCAATAACATATACCAGTATAAATGTTCATTGATACTTCAGTATAAAAAACTCCTTGACATAAGAATGTCAACAGTCACTCACCTCTCACTGCGTCTTGCACGCTAATGACAACCAAACACTATCAACTCCCTACTAGTAATCCACCAGAACTTCCCCTTCCACCTCTGGAAGTTCACTACCCTAATATCTTTAGGTTCTTCCGGGCTTCACTACCAGGATCCTCTGCAGCTCCTCCAGGCTGCTATCATGAAGTTTCCTTGTGCAACTACGGTGCTTCACCCTTCTGTTAGGTTCTTCCACAGCTCTCTTGGCTGCTACACCACCTCTACAGAAGCACGTGACACTCCTCTTCACTGCTGCTTCTCCTCACAGCTCGAGGTCCTCTGCTCCACTACCTTGGAGTCTCATCAGCTACATCATCTGCTGGCTTCGAAGTTCTCAGCAACTTCTTCCCCAAAGACAAACCTGCAACCCATCGACGTTCCAATAAAATGTTCCCCTTTAACACATAAACAAAAATAACCACACAATATGCTTGCCTCAAACCTCTATCTGTCCTCTACATACAGTGAGAGTGGACTCCCCCGTTTTGGGCGGGTCCATACTCCACCTCGCCTGGCGGCGGTCCTCACTCGCTGGGAGGGTCTTCCTCCATCCGGAGCCAGGCTCCCTCAGTCGTCCGCCAGCGCTCAGAGCGGACGGACGTCGCTCCGTGCTCCTCCCTCTTCACTCTCCTATTTCAGGCCTTCTGCCTTATTAAAACATGTCTAACCTATAAATAAACATTGCTACTGTCGCTGGGCACACGACCAACTACAAGCGATCACTATGAACTGGCGTATATTGTGCTTACCACAGATTAACTGATCGAGGGCGCTTTCCCTCTGACGGCGTCTGGTCAGGGCGCTCCACACGGCCCACAATAATGCTTCTGGGCGATTTAATATCTGCTCGTCGACCAGGACTTGAGACCACAACGTTCCCAGCTCGATTCCACAGCTGGTACGTCCGCACACTTCTCTTCTCTTCGAGATATATCACTAGGGGTTCCCTTCTGGCGGGAGCTCAAACGGAGCGCGGCTTCCCCCTGCGATGTCTGGCACTCAAGTGAGGTCAAAGCCCCTCCAGAAGCGAGCCTCACGCCTCCAGCAAAATGTCCACATCTCCTAGCCCGTCATTTATCTATTTTCTTCTTCATTGCCCATAATCTCAAATTGATATACATATCCAAGGAACTATTTTACATATGGATTATTACCTCAATTTCTGCTAGACCTTCTAATCAGGTCAGGCTTGCTGAATAACTCTCAAGAAGGGAGACTCGTTTCTCCTGCAGGCTGAGATCATAACAATAGATACTATAGCTGTTCCTAAAGATTCACCCTTTTTTGCACCAGCAAGATAACATATAAGATTTTAAGAGTTGACGAATGTTAATATTCTTGTTTGATAAACTGTGAACTTGAGACATAGTTAATAAGAACATATTAACACAACAAAATGTTTTCAGAATCTTTAACACCACTTTCCAGCAACTTATATAATTTATATAAATTATTTTAGAGAATAATACATAAATTATATATTTAAACATGATATAGTGTTTAGTGGAATGTATAAGGAGTCAAATTGTGTTAAAAAGAGCAATTTTTAGAAAATTTGGAAAAATACTTTTTTCTGTTCAAATTATAACTAAATGGATTTTAAAGGTTTCACTCAGCCAATATATATCATTCACAATTTATTAATGAATTTTACAAAAAAACACCATAAATTTTATATTTAAACATGTAAAAACTATTTGTTTTACATTTGGAAGAAAATAATTGTAGAAAAACAATTTATAATTAAACCTTTGTGTTTGGATTTTTTGAGTAAAAGTTTCTCAAAGGCTTTCCTGCACCATTCTCAATGCAAATCATTCCCACACCTATGGGAAGAGATAGGCGAACGTTGTGTAGATGATTTGTGTTTGCTGGGGGGTACCGAGGCTGACTTGACTATGGGAGTAGTTATAAAATGCCTAACACTGATGTTGCTGAATTCAACTCTAATCTTAGAAATGTAATACTAGCCAACAAACTTAAGGGGCCCGGTGACGGTAGAGATTTTTCCGTATATGAAATACTGTATAGTGAAAATTTTTAAACACATCTCCCGTTATTTGGCATCAGCGTCGTGAAAATTTCATCCGAATATGTCAAGAAATCGTTTTTTGACGAATTTTTAAAAAGTAAATGCATTCTTGATGGGCGGCAACTGATACTGATAATACTGAAAACACCTCCTATTTACTGGCAATCAGGAATAAAGATGCAAACACCTGTCCAATGCACAAAGAAGACAAGTACAGTACAACCTCAATTCAATGTACCCGAATTTGCCGTATTTCTAGCTAAGTCGCACACTTCTCAGGCTGGATTTATTCACCCGGTTCGGTTTACTCTGGTTCGCCGAAGCGGCGGGATGTGCGGATTTGCTTAGGATGTTGGGTCAGAGTTCACTGATTGGTGGAAAACTTTACCTTTCTATCTCAGATTACAATTAATAATTCCTTCATATTACAAGTTGGATCACACACGTGGACAAGTGGTCCACAAGCTTACGATGTTGGGACAGAGTTTACAGACTGGTGAAAAACTTTCACATTCTATCACAGCCTCGTAGCCTGGTGGATAGCGCGCAGGACTCGTAATTCTGTGGCGCGGGTTCGATTCCCGCACGAGGCAGAAACAAATGGGCAAAGTTTCTTTCACCCTAAGTGCCCCTGTTACCTAGCAGTAAATAGGTACCTGGGAGTTAGTCAGCTGTCACGGGCTGCTTCCTGGGATATGTGTGTGTGTGTGGTGTGGGAAAAAAAAAAAAAAAAAGTAGTAGTTAGTAAACAGTTAATTGACAGTTGAGAGGCGGGCCGAAAGAGCAAAGCTCAACCCCCGCAAAAACACAACTAGTAAACACACAACTAGTAAACACAGGTTATAATTAATAATTCCTTCATATTACAAGTTGGATCACACAAGTGGACCGCACAACAAGGGAACCATATGAACCAAACACCAGCCAGAATGGTCCACACAACAAGTGAAGCATATTAACCAAACACCAGCCAGAATGGTCCACACAAGTGAACGTCTGTGTTTTCATGATTTTCATTCACTGATCTGTGGCGCACTTATCTTTGTAGATTACAGTACATACTTTAAAGGCTGAAGCGTGAATAGCTAGCTAATATGTTGAAATCTTCATATATACATTTTCTGTGATGAAACAATATGAGTGAGGGTGGACAGATAAGGGAATACTGTACTGTAAACCTCACTTTACAGTGAAGTTTCACTCGCTTGCATCTGTGTCGTCATAGTTCAGTGCCCCATGACCAGCACGAGCACAGCTGTACCCAGCACGAGCATAGCTGTACCCAGCACGAGCATAGCTGTACCCAGCACGAGCATAGCTGTACCCAGCACGAGCACAGCTGTACCCAGCACGAGCATAGCTGTACCCAGCACGAGCATAGCTGTACCCAGCACGAGCACAGCTGTACCCAGCACGAGCATAGCTGTACCCAGCACGAGCACAGCTGTAGCCAGCACAAGCACAGCTATACCCAGCACGAGCACAGCTGTACCCAGCACGAGCATAGCTGTACCCAGCACGAGCACAGCTGTACCCAGCACGAGCATAGCTGTACCCAGCACGAGCACAGCTGTACCCAGCACGAGCATAGCTGTACCCAGCACGAGCACAGCTGTATCCAGCACGATCACAACAGTAGCTAGCACCTGTACAACAGCAGCCAGCACCAGCTCAGAAGCAGCTGAAGCAAACACAGCAGCAGCCAGCGCCAGCAAACCTGATGCAAACATCTAAGAACATCGTGTGTGGAGTGTACAATTAGAACAATTGTTAAATTTAAGTACATAGTGTTAATGTGTTATGATTAAGGTTGCAGTAATTTTAGTGTACAAAAGTTTCATAACCTGTTTTATAGTACTCAACATACAGCACAGTAGATATTTACTGTACAGTATTCACAACATCATGAGAATTAAAGATGGACATAATTCCAACAATAAGGTAAATAAAAACTGTAACACAGTATTATCTAGG
Organism: Procambarus clarkii; assembly: GCF_040958095.1. Classification (NCBI taxonomy): domain Eukaryota; kingdom Metazoa; phylum Arthropoda; class Malacostraca; order Decapoda; family Cambaridae; genus Procambarus; species Procambarus clarkii. The sequence goes on along the minus strand of NC_091184.1, from coordinate 19,898,216 downwards.
GGGAGCCCCATCAGCTCCCTGGAGCTATCCATGCTGAATGGATATGTATAACTTTCTGGCATCAGTCAATGTGCATGGAGTTCTTGCCTACCGGGGATCATGAGCCAGAACCTGGGCCCCCTCAGAGAGGCACGAGGAGCAATGGCTTATTAAAACCCGCATGTGGCTGGGAGCAATCTATGTCTGCCATCGACTGGGTCTGACACCCAGAAAGGTAGATGTCTCAAAATGCATGCGCATTGCTGAGCCACAGCAACCCTCCCCTGTCACCCTGTCCTTCCCACTATTCCTCCCCCCCCCTTCCCCTGTCCCCTCGTCCTCCCAACCATTCCCCACTCCCCCGTCCCCTCATCCTCCCCACCATTCCTCCCTCCCTCCCCCATCCCGTTGTCGTCCCCACCATCCTCCACACACTCTGTCCCCTCATCTTCCCCACTTTCCCTGTCCCCTCGTCCTCCCCACCATACCCATCTCCCCCGTCCCCTTGGCCTCCCCACCATTCTCCATGCCCCCATCCCCTCATTCTCCTCACCATGCCACACAACCCCCGTACCCCTCGACCTCCCCACCATTATCCTCACCCTCGTTCTTCCCCACCATTCCCCACTCTTGTCCTCTTGTCCTCCCCACATTCCCCACTCCCTCGTCCGATGCGTTCCCAAATGATCTGATGTTCCCATCAGAAAAATTGGAACATCAAATGAACTGATGTTCCCATCACTGAAAATAAGTATAACAGTTTAAAAAACAAAATGAAAACAATGAAAAAAATAAAAAAATAAACTATACCCACAAAATGAACAGTATGGTAAACAACACAGCTCAATTCCAACGCAATGTCACACAAAATAATTAAATCAAAATGAAAATAAATCAAAATCTATGAAAATTAAATTTATCAATGCAATCGGAAACATTGAAATGGAATCGTAACATATTTGGTATAGCGTGTGTTGCTATTACGTGCAACAGATGGCACTGTTTTTTAAAAAAATGTATGTTTTTATCTGTCACAGATGAGGCATGTATATAGTAGGTATATAAAAACACGCGCCTATTCAAATGCAACGTCGTGTCAAAATTTAAAAGCAATCGGTAAAGAGGTTTCGAAGATTTCCCCTCGCATAAAAAAACATGGGAAAAACACAGTTTTTCAAGAAAAGCATGTTTTCTCCCATTACAAGTGTGACATCTATGTAGTATGAATATAAAAACACGCTCTGTTGTGAATGGAACATTGTCAAAATTTCAAAGCAATCTGTGAAGAACTTCTGGAGATTAGCGATTTTGAACAAACGAACATTTACATTTTTATTTATATAAATGAACATAATAATTGAATAATATAATAATAATAATTTTAATAATAGTAATAATAATAATAATAATAATTTATTTAGGAACAGTACATACATAGTTGCAGCGTTACAGTACTGTCTCCACTCGATCATCCGGACTATATGGGAAGGACCCCCAGCCGGATTATCACATTTTTCGGATAATGGTACTTTTTCACCTACGAGTCCAAAAGTGACCATTTCCAACTATTTTTATACTACAAACAACATAATTTGAATTGCCTTGCCACATACAATTATTAAATATTCAACTAGAAACCTCAACTTACCTTGTTGGTGTTCGTCTTCTTGATTGATGCCACACATCTTGAAGTTAAAAATTCTTAACAATTTACGTAACCTATACTAACACAACACTAAAATTAACACTTAAAATTACTGTACAGTTCATTAAGCTAAGTTAGTTTTGACTGCCAGCTGCTGAAGCCTCACTGGTTGAGGGCATTTGGGTTGCCTGTGAGGCCTCACTTGTTGAAGGTGCTTGCTTGCACCTCACTTGTTGAAGCGCTTGCATGCCCTCACTTGTTGAAGGCGCTTGGCTTGCCTGTGACGCCTCACTTGTTAAAGGCGCTTGCTTGCGCCTCACTTGTTGAAAGCGCTTGGCTTGCCTGTGGCGCCTCACTTGTTGAAAGCGCTTGGCTTGCCTATAATGCCTCACTTGTTGAAGGAGCTTGTCTTGCCTGTGGCGCCTCACTTGTTGAAGGCTCTTGGCTGCCTGTGACGCCTCACTGTTTGAACAACACGTAACTTGTCTTTAATTGCTAGGACAATCTTCTTCCTCTTAACACTTCCAGAACGATTGATGCTGCTACCAGACATATTCTTGGCCAAAAATGTTCAAAATTACTATGAAAATTAAGAAAGTTATTTAAAAAAATATTTCACTAATGGCGCAACACTGTGAGGCCGCACTGGTTGAGGCGTATAACTGTGACTTGTCTTTAATTGTTAGGACAACTTTCTTCCTCTTAACACCTCCAGAACGATTGATGCTGCTACCAGACATAGTCTTGGCCAAAAATGTTCAAAGTTACTATGAAAATAAAAAAGTTATTTAAAAAAATATTTCACTAATGGCGCAACACTGTGTATAACACGAGGGACGGACGCACATGGGTTGACCAGTGTTGGACAGGTCCACTTGGGGCAGCCATAACGCGTTATGTAGGCCACCAGGAGGAAAAAAATTCACAATATTTTTTAAGGAAACTTCAGCCTGTGCACAATGCTTTTAGGAAACTTATTTATTTGTTATTACATAATTACTAGTAGTTATTTTATTTGTTTTTGGCTATGATTAATTGTTCTAAAATTAATGGTAATTCCTGTACCCAGGTAGTCCCTCCTGACGCACCCCTCCCACCCTCCCAACACCACCCACCCACCCCACCCCCACCTACACCATGCGCCTCGAGTCTCGGGCAAACGGGATTAATACCGTATGGCCTGCCTCATGTTTTCATATAAGGACAAAGGCACGATTATCTGGGGGACTGACCGGATAGTGTAATTTCTGCAGAAAACCTGCTTTAATCCGGTCCCTGTGGCTATTTTGGCCGGATATTGTGATAACTTTATCCGTTCACGATTTTGGCCGTATAAGGGCGTTTTTCGGATGTTCGAATCCCGGATAATCGCGGGGTTACAGTACTGTTGGATATTTCCAACACCGAATACAACATTGTTGTATTCTCATTACTTACTACTAACCATACTAAATATTGTAGTAAGTAAAATTAACAACTCGTAGAATTCTCATGTACTAATAATTCATCTGTGCAGTAGGCTAGAATTCTCACGTCACCTGACGCCAGTATTGCGTCAGATTTCTTTACAGTAAACACATTATATCCAATTTGTGTGAGAATTAAATACGATTCTCCATAATTAAAGCATTCTGTATGGCAACTGATTGCAGACGAATTGTTCTCTAACTAAAAGCCGAATAGAGCGTTAGAATCATAGCGTCTACCTCGCGATAGAGTTAACGTCATCAATGAATGCCATGGGGAGACATTAATTCCTCTCCCTTCTATATTTACTATTCTTAAATAGTTAAATAATAATATTTCGTTCCTCTAAATAATAAACCCGTCCAGTCTTTAAAGTTTCAAGCGCGAATGCGAGAAATATTAATGTTCGTGACAATAATTTGTGTTATGAACGTCGACTCGGCGTGGGTTGGAGGGACGCCATCCCCCTCAGTACGCGGACACGTGCAGAGCCGAAAGGAGGCAGAACTGTGCTTACCGTACTCATAAACGACGCCATTGCCCAGCAAATCGGGCAGGTGTTATTCATCCTCAGATGAAAGCCGCCACTGTGAGGCGTGAACGATCTTGCAGATAATATCTTCAACTAGTGCTGGTGTTAAATGAGGGACCCCTAGACTTGGTTCCTGACGACACGTGATCAGCCAGCTTGAAACGCATCAATCCAGGATAGGTTCACCGGAGCCTGGGATGCGAAATTACGGCAATCTTAATACTTATACAGTGCCCACAGCTAAGTACCCTTTATTTGATGCATCATTTACAGGTTTAATAATAGCGGGGTGATTGTTAGTCACGCAGCGGGATAACACCTAATAACAGGTGATTAGAATTCCATCTGTAGATTTTAATAATTTTGAATATGAATTGAGTAGTTAAATCAATTGCTACTGGTAGTTATTTATCTTGCAGCTCGAGAGACGAATTCCTCATGCTGTCTTCTCCATGTTAACCGTACCATTCGTCAGTGTACCAGACTTGGAGATTAAGAGGACTTCCATGGTTATCTAAAGGAATCTACTACAAGCTAAGGCTTATTTCTTTTTATCCATATCCTTGCAATTTGATGTATTCAGAATGTTTAATATTAATGTGTGATTTACTGTAACTCATTACTATGCTCATATTCATGTTCTTCTTTATGTGAATGATATTATATTCAGCATTATTTATAGGATTAGATTATTATTAATTGAATTAGTGAACGAACCACACTGATTCCTGGACGTACTTACCTCCAGTAATAACCCCCCAATGTAGGTGTTTGAGGTTTGTTTCTTTAATAATACAGCCCATTAATTATTCTTATGATCATACTTTCTAGTTATATCCATAGTCACTGGTTTTTCTCTAGAATGTTATCTAATGATCTGAAATTCTCAGTTTCCCTCTTTACTTTAAAAGTGGGTGGTCCTTCGTAATTTAATTTACTACTTTAATTATTAATCAATCAGAATCAAGCCCAAATATCCCACAAGTACAAACATTCTGTTTGATTTAAAGACAGAGGTAGTACATACAATACCTAAAGCCACTAGTACGCATAGCGTTTCGGGCAAGGAGAAGTGGGGGAAAAAACACTTAGACTAAAACTTAATAGTAATTGAGCTTAAAGTATAAATTGTGTTGAATGAAAAAAAATAATAAAAGATAAAAAAAGGGGAGAAACATAGTACAAAATAGCCAATATACAAGCTGGTTAATAAACAGCATTTTTTTTTTTTTAAATAGTATGACATGGGTTGACATTTAGAAGTAAGGTAGGTTACATGGAGTTAATTAAGTAGTACTTAGTTTTCATCTTAAACGGCTTGAGAGAGGTACAATCTTTGACATAACTGGGAAGGTCATTCCACATTCTGGGTCCCTTTATTTGTAGAGCATTCCTAGTTTGATTAAGTCTAACTCTTGGAATATAAAATAGGTATTTTTTTCTGGTGTGGTGCCCATGAGTTCTGCTACAACTTTCTAGGAATCGTTGAAGGTCAGGATTGACATTACAATTCAGAGTTTTAAATATATAGAGTACACAAGAGAGGATGTGCAGTGACTTAATATCTAACATATTCAGAGATTTGAGTAAGGGTACCGAGTGCTGTCTGGGGCCAGAGTTAGATATTGTTCTGATAGCAGCTTTGTGTTGGGTAATTAGAGGACGTAAATGATTTTGGGTAGTAGAACCCCAAGCACAAATACCATAGTTGAGATAAGGATAAATGAGAGAGTAATAGAGCGTCACTAGGGCAGGACTAATATGCTCATAATACTTTTGAGTATAGCGATGAGTCACACATTTTATTATATAAATATATCACACTACATACTATTGAATAATAGTACTCAAAAAAAAAAACAGAAAAAATCAGAGACATTGAAATAATTCAGTAATAATACCTATGTGGCAACTCCCACCTGACAGCTCGGGTGGAGGTGACCGCCTCCGACGATTACTCTGTCAACGCCTCACTTTTACCAGACTTCCTCGCCCTATTGCGGCCAAAATATGTCACAATTTATTTTCTATTTTTCCCATGATCAGGGAACACAAATGAACATTTTTATAAGACGTGTTGCAGGCTAAAATCGCAAGAGCAGCCCAGGGGTTAACAAAAACCAACTAATAATATCAGGGGTTTTGCGGCATGATGAGGGAATCGACATCATAAAACCGAAACATGCACAGTCCCTGATGAAGATAATGCCGTCATCAATTAATGCATTTTTAAAAATTCCATTTATTGTCCAAATATTATGGGACTGGTTTTAAATGTTCCCCTTTATATTGTGAACAATTTGATAGCAAAATGAATGACGTAGCAAGAAAATTGAGGTTAGAAAGCTGAAAAGAGTACAGTATAAACATTTGAGTGTGGTTTGTACACTCATGGCCAATGCTCAGCCTTCCTTGCGGTGTGTGTGCGCTAGGTCGCCCGCTGGGCCAGCAAAAGAGTTAATATTGACCTCTGTGATTCTGATAACCTTCAAGTTGCTAGTTTCCTCATGTGTATGAATTCCTGCTTGTTCATACCCTTAATTACTAAACCTTTTAGAATTACTGAAACGACTGCCTTTACTCCTGACCACATCTGGACTAACATAACCTCTCCACTTACCTCAGGAATAATCACTGATAGGACCACAGACAATTACCCTATATTTCTTCTTACAAACATTAATAAATCACCCCTAGATACAATGAAGATAAGCTTTAAGCTGCACAATGAAACTTCTAAAAGCAGCTGTATTGCTGCTGCCTCTAATATCAACTGGGAGTCTGAAATAGGTGACATAGTGAATATCAACCTTGCAGTGCAAACATGTCTTTACAAAACTTTGAGCCTTGCCTTGAGGTTACCTTTAGGTGTTTTCGGGGCTTAGCGTCCCCGCGGCCCGGTCGTCGACCAGGCCTCCTCGTTGCTGGACTGGTCAACCAGGCTGTTGGGTGCGGCTGTTCACAGCCTGACTTATGAGTCACAGCCTGGATGATCAGGTATCCTTTGGCGGTGCTTATCGAGTTCTCTACTGAACATTGTGAGGGGTCGGCCAGTTATGCCCCTTATGTGTAGTGGAAGTTTGTTGAACAGTCTCGGGCCTCTGATATTAATAGATTTCTCTCTTAGAGTACCTATTGCACCTCAGCTCTTCAACAGGGGTATTCTGGACATCCTGCCATACCTTCCGGTCTCATATGATATTATTTCTGTATGCAGGTTTGGGACCAGCCCTTTTACTATTTTCCACGTGTAAATTATTATGTATCTTTCCCGCCTACGCTCAAGAGAATACAGATTTTGGCATTTTAGTCGATCCCAATAGTTTAGATGTTTTACTGAGTGGAGTCTAGCAGTAAAGGATCTCTGCATGCTCTCCAAGTAAGCAATTTCACAAGCTTTGAAAGGGGCTGTCATTGTGCAGAAGTATTCCGCTCTAGAGAGCACTAGCGTGTTGAAGAGTATCATCATTGGTATAGCATCTCTAGTGTGAACGGTTCTTTTTATCCAACTTGTCATATTTATTGCAGTTGTGACGGCTTCTTTATTGTGTTCTTTAAAGGTAAGGTCTTCCGACATGAGTTTTACATTGCTTTTTTGTTCTATGTTATGATTTGACTGTGTTTTGTACATTGTTTCCATTTTTAGATTTTAATTTTTTCCGTGGCGCATAAGCTGGACCTTATCTTCGTTAAACACCATATTATTTTCTGTAGCCCCTAGAAAGACCTGATTTATATCTGCAGGTTTGCTGTGTCCTCTATGTTGTCTACTCTCATAAAGATCCTAGTGTCATCTGCAAAATATGGTATGGTACTATAGATTGTGTCCTTCTCGATGTCCGATATGAAGATGAGAAAAGAGTACTGGAGCAAGCACATTGCCATGAGGGACTGAGCTCTTCACGGTCGATGGACCGGATTTTCTTTTGTTGACTATTGCACATTGGGTTCTGTTAGTCACAAAATTGTAGATCCATCTGCCTATTTTTTCGGTAATTCCTTATGAACGCATTTTATGTGCAATAACACCATGGTCACATTTGTTGAAGCCTTTTGTGAAATCTGTATAAATTACATCAGCGATTTGTCTGTCTTCATGGCATCTAATGCCATGTCATAGTGGTCCAGCAACTGTGATATGCAAGAGCGCCCTGTTATGAAACCATGTTGTCCGGGGTTATGGAGAAGCTGGGATTCCATGTGTTTTGTAATCATACATCTTAGCACTCAAAGATTTTTATGATGTACGATGTTAGTGCTATCGGTCTGTAATTTTTTACTTCTGCCTTATTTCCTCCTTTATGGAGTGGTGCTATCTCTGCTGTTTTTAGTATGTCAGGAATAACGCCAGTATTTAGGCTTTGTCTCAAAAGAATGTGAAACGCCTGCGATAGTGTTTTTTTTACAGTTGTTGATGAATATAGGGTTCCAAGAATCTGGGCCTGGTGCAGAGTGCATAGGCATACTGTCTATGGCTTCTTCAAAATCCAGTGGAGATAGGGTGACATCTGATATATGAGTTGATGTTGGTATCATATCCATGAAAAATTCATTTGGGTTATTTTACGTTGTGGTATTTGTAATAATATTATTATGTTGTGAGTCGATAGATTGTCTCTCCCGGACAACCCACCAAACCCAAAACCTCTGTAGAGTGCTTACACTTAAATCAGGAGATCACCCTGCAGGCTTCTTACTTTTGGAGAGGCCTCAGCATCACATCTGAAGGGGATGCGGCTCCAACACCAGCCTCGTTGTCATGTGCACACACCCACTTGAGCCGCCGTGACTCCTCACTATCTCCTCGGATGGTATGATGTCCCCAATCCCCTTTCCTGAATTATTATTCTGTACTACTCTGTCAACAGCTGTAGTGCGCTCTCTCTCTCTCCCCTCTCTCTCTCTCTCTCTCTCTCGCTCTCGCTCTCGCTCTCCCTCTCCCTCTCCCTCTCTCTCTCTCTCTCTCTCTCTCTCTCTCGCTCTCTCGCTCCTTCTTTCTTTCTTTCTCTTTCCCTCCCTCCCTCCCCTCCCCCCCCCCCTCTTCCTCCCTTCCTTCCTTCCTTTTTTTTCCAGGGAAGCCTCACTAGGAGAAGGGCAAACATCTGATGATTATGAATTTAATTAGTGTTGTTTAATAACAACACATAACATATATAAAACACTCACATACAGTATATAAGTATATAAACTTCAACACCTTATGATATTATAACCTGGTTGCAAACCATTACTATTAGGACTCTATCAGTTGCTTATACCAAGTGGTAGCCTAACTACTGGCTTGCCACTTATGCTACCAACCTCACTTAGTGAGTTTAACCTTGTAAAACAAATATGGCACTATCAGGCCTAGAACATATTTATCTCTGCAGTTACTCCAGCCTACAGTTGTAACTCTATAAACTTCAGTATAAGTATTCCTTGGCATAAAAATGATAATCAATCACCCACCTTTCACTGCGTCTAGCATGCTAATGGCACTCAAGCACTCTACCAACTCCTAGCATGCTAAAGGCACTCAAGCACTCTACCAACTCCTAGCATGCTAATGGCACTCAAGCACTCTACCAACTCCTAGCATGCTAATGGCACTCAAGCACTCTACCAACTCCTAGCATGCTAATGGCACTCAAGCACTCTACCAACTCCTAGCATGCTAATGGCACTCAAGCACTCTACCAACTCCTAGCATGCTAATGGCACTCAAGCACTCTACCAACTCCCTACAAGTAGTCAATAAGAACTTCCTTCCCACATCTGAGGTTCACTACCCTGACATCAACAGGTTCTTCCAGGTTCATCTATTAGGAAAAGTCACGGCCTCAGAGTGTGGTCTGCCGCCGGTGGCCGGATGGCCGTCAGGTCGAGCCCAGTAATTTATTTAAAGGGGGCCTCATAGCCTGGTGGATAGCGTGCAGGACTCGTAATTCTGTGGCGCGGGTTCGATTCCCGCACGAGGCAGAAACAAATGGGCAAAGTTTCTTTCACCCTGAATGCCCGTTACCTAGCAGTAAATAGGTACCTGGGAGTTAAGTCACCTGTCGCGGACTGCTTCCTGGGGGTGGAGGCCTGGTCGAGGACCGGGCCGCGGGGACACTAAAAAGCCCCGAAATCATCTCAAGATAATCTCAAGATAAGATCCTCTACAGCTCTTCCAGGCTGCTGCACCATGAAGTTTTCCTTGGATTGCAGTGGTACTCCACCACTGATTCCACAGAAGCATGTGAGACTTCACTTGACTGGTCCTCTTCACACAATTTGAGGTCCAATTCCTCACTATGGGGCTTGCTCTTCCACAGAGTACATCATATACTCCTACAGTCTTGGAGTTCCACTTATTAACTTCTTCTCTGGCCTCAGAGTAATCCCATCAACTCCTTCCTCAGAACAAACCTGCAACCCATCGATACGCCAATAAATATGTTCCTCTACAAACATATAACTTTAATGAACTACACACAATAAATGTTTCACCCGACATCTCCCTGTTTCACGAACACCGTAAGTATGGACTCCCCCGTTCGTGTGAATCCATCCTCCGCCTCGCCCGCTGAGCGGTTTCTCCGCCTGCCGCTGCGAGGCAGCTACTCTGCCAGGAGCTAAGCTCTCTCAGTCACCCACGAGTGCTCGGAGGGGACGGATGTCGCTCCGCCCTCCAGGATGTTCCTCCATCTTTACTCTCTTATTTGAACTTTTTGCTTCACTAAAATTTGCCTAACATACCAATAAATACTGGCTACGGCTGCTGGGCACACGACCAACTTCAGGCAATCACTGTTATGTGATTAAAACTGAGCTTACCACAAAAATGTCTCTTGTGAGGACTCTCACTTGATGACGCCTGACCAGAGCGTACACGCAGCTGCCCACGAAAATGTTTCTGGACAGCTTCAAAACTGTTCCTGCCATCCAGGACTCGTGACCACACGTTTCCAGATTAATTCCACAGCGGAAACGTTTGCACACTTCCTTCCTCCTCTTGAAGGTACATCAACTAGGGGGTTCTTTTCTAACCGGAGCCCAACGGAGCTCAACATCCCCATCACAATTTCTGGTGCTCAAGTGAGGTCAACGTCCTTATAAGCGAGCCTCACACCCCCAGCAAATTCTCCACATCTCATGACCAGCCATTTATTTATATCCTAATTCACTGCCATACTTGCAAACCGTTAGTCAAATTCAATCAAATGTCTACTATATAAATATCCAGGTCTATATCTCTTTAACCTCTTAGGTCAAGTCTGGTAGAATGACTCTCAAGGGGAGACTCGTTTCTCCTGCAGGTTGAGATCATAACAGTTATAAATCATTAGTGTGTTTAGTGGCTCACATACGGCTTCCTCAGTATTTCGCTCATTTCTTTGTTGTCATCTGTGAAAGTTCCATATCTCTTTCGCAGGGGCCTGATGCTAGATGTGGTTTTTTATCTTGATTTTGCATAGGAGAAAAAATATTTAGTATTTCTCTCTATTTCACTGATGGCCTTTTGCTCTCTTTGCCTCTCCTGGGTTTTGTATGATTCTTGTAGCTTTAGTTCAATTTCTTCTATTTCTCTACCTAACCTTCTTCGCCGTTCATGAGAGAGGGTGCGACTCTCAAGTTGTTCCGTGATTTGTTTTCTTCGCCTATAGAGGGAACGACGTTCTCATTCCAATCTGCATCTCTTCCTATAATATTTCTTAGGGATATGCGGTTTGAGCATATTTCTATTGCTACTGAGCTTATTTTTTTCAGGCACTGGTTCAGGTTTGCATTTTTTAGCTGTTCTTCCCATCTCATTTCTGTGAAGTTTTGGTTCATTTGCCCCTAGTTTATCTGTTTATTATTGAAGTTGAATTTGCTGAAATCTCCTCCACGGGGAATCAAGACTAGTTTTGAAGGTCTATTCCCCATGCTTATCAGAACTTCAATTAAGTTGTGATCTGAGTAACAGGTATTTGTAATCATTATGTTCCTGATCAATTCATCATTATTAGTGAAAATGATGTCCAGCATGTTCTCCTTCCTAGTTGGTTCAACTCTGCTGATTTAAGGCAAGCCTGTTGCACATCTGTAGCAGGTCATTTGCATGTGACTGTTCATTTAGGCTACTTCTAGGAATTCTCCCTGATAGAACTGTATTAGCTAGGGTCTTCCATTTCAGATGCCGTAGGTTGAAGTCCCCAAGCAGGATGATGTTTGGGGCTGGATTTGTGAGATTTTCTAAGCAGTGTTTTATTTTCATTAGTTTGTGTTTAAACTGCTGCCTCTGGTGACTTATATACAAGGACAATAACTACATTTAGGATCCCTATTTTGATTATCAGCACTTCCACCATATTGTTTGTGTTGGCATCTATAATACCCACTGTCCAATGCTAACTAAACAAGTCACAACTAAAAGGTTAAACAATCCATGGCTTACTAAGGGTATACCTAAATCTGTTAACCCTTAAATGGCACATGGCTATATACCATTTGACACCCACAGGCGCATACAAAAAAAAAAAAAAAAAATCTTTTTTCTTCCTAACCTGTTAACTTGTGTTCACTGATCATGGGAAAAATAATAAAAAAATCGTAAGTGGCATATATTGCCCGCTATAGGGTGGGAAAGTCTGGCAAAAAACAGGCGCTGACTCAGCGTGCGTCCCTGGCGGTCTGTTGCTTGCCAGCTGTTAGGCCGGAGTTGCCACAAAGAGATAATTACCTAATTATTTCAATGTCTCTGATTTTTCGTAGTTTTTTTTGCTGTAATATTATTCAATAGTGTGTATTGTGATAGATATATTTATATAATAAAATGAGTGCATCATCGCTGTACTCAAAAATATGGTGTGCATATTGTTGATTCAATTATGTTCATCAAACAGTGAACAGATACTTTGTCAGTTATTACACTACATACACAGGTTATATATAAGTATCTGCATGTTTTGTTCACCATAACGAACCAATAAGTTGCTATTATGAGTCAAAAAGTAACGAGGAGTGACCGCCACACACCAGCCAGCAACTCACTCCCTCCCTCAACACCTCATTTGCCCACATTCTCCTCCCACCATACTGTTTTTGCTTTTATTCACTATATACAGACGCTATATATAAGTATCTACATTCGTGTTCACCATAACGAACCACTAAGTTGGCATGCTGAGTGGCAGTGCCAGTGGCAGCCCGCCACTGGCTGCTACTTCCTCCCTCCCTCAAGTCACCTGACTCACCCACATTCTCCTCGCACAATACTGTTTTTGCTTTTATTCACTATATACAGACACTATATATAAGTATCTACATTCGTGTTCACCATAACGAACCACTAAGCTGGTATGCTGAGTGGCAGTGGCAGCCAGTGGCAGCCTGCCCCTGGTTGCCACTCCCTCCCTCCCTCACCTCACCTGACTTGGCATCATTCTCCACCCACCATACTGTTTTTGCTTTTTTATATAGAAGTTATATATAAGTATTTACATGTTCACCATAACTGTACATCTAAGCTTGTATGGTGAGTAAAGGCACAAAGACGTAGCTACTCACATAGTCAGCTGATGGCTACCGACCTCAAGGCCAGACGCACTAATATTTCTCCTCCAACAATACTGTTTGTGGTGTTATTATGCTATATACACACATTATATATAAATATCTACCCGTTTTATTCACCATACCTGTACAAGTAAACTGGTATGGTGCCCAAAGACCATAGTGGCCATCAGGAAACATGATAAATCGTGGAGACGACGCCACCGCCCTCACCAAAATGGCGGCTCCCAACCTACTCCTCTTGCTGTTTATACCCTCTATACACACGTTATATATAAGTATCTACATTTGTGTTCACCATAGCGAACCACTAAGCTGGTATGGTGAGTGCAGTCAATAAAAGGTGGCCACACACAGTCAGAAGACAACGCCACTACCCTCCCCTCCCTCAGCATTACTCCTCCCAACATGGAGCACAGCACTAAATATCACCACAATCCTGTTATTATCAGAACCCTGGTCAGTTTTATCAGTCAGGGGTCTTCTGTAATAATATCATCGCTACATAATTGCATGAACAAGTATATTATAGCATTTTTAGGCGATACTGTGGTCACAAGCTGAACAGCAGTGCTGTGAGCTCATGCTGCGTGCATCAGACTTGGTGGCTCACTCAATACTGAGGCCCCTAACACCCGGGAATTTAACCCACGATTTAAAAAAAAAATGGCGTCTGTTTACAAGAACCCTTTGTATCAGCGGGCCATTTAAATCTTGCGTAGTACTCCAAAACATCATATGATGCGATGCACAATTTACTGCAAGTCGGTCAAAGCATCATATGATGCGATGTGCAATTTAAGGGTTAATAAAAAGCATGACCATGAGAAGAAGTACCAGTATTGGTTAGGGGTCATCTCCAAAGCAGTTTCAAGGAGATACTCATCAATGCTGTCCAAAATATTAGGAGAGCCAAAATGAAAATACCCAACCATATCTTTCCTATAAAATCTCTGTGGCTAGATCCTAGAAACAGAGTAAATTTGTTACACAGAATTTTCCAGATCCAAAACCATACTGTCTGTCTGTTATTATATAGTTTTTCTCCAGGGGTTCTACCCATTTAGTTTTAATTATTTTTTCCAATATTGTGACTATTACACTTGTCAATGATATACATGTCTATATTTAATGGGATCTTCCCTGCTGCCACTGTTGTAGAGTGCTGCTGCCTCTAATATCAACTGGGAGTCTGAAATAGGTAGCATAGTGGGACAGGTCTATATATGATGGTCTGTTGAAGTGGAATGCTGAGCTCAGGTGCACATTCTCTCAGGACCCATGGTAAAACTCCACCTGGGCCAAATGCTTTGTTCTTACTTAGCTCCTTTAGCATTTTTTTCATTTCATATCTAGACACCTCTATGAAATGTGAGAAATTGATAAAGAATTTGGATAAAGAAAGAGAGCTAGGAGTGGTTCTAGATAGAAAACTATCACCTGAGGACCACATAAAGAATATTGTGAGGAGCCTATGCTATACTTTCTAACTTAAATTTTTTTTTTAAACACTTGGATGGCAAGATACTAAAGATATTGTTCACAACTTTTGTTAGACCAAAGCTGGAATGGTGTGGGGGTTTTCTTTTTTGCTCTCACGACTGCAATGCGTACGTCGCCAATGTACATGTGGCAGACGCTTCACGAAACTGTCGGAATTAGCAGAATAGAAAATACGAGAGCAACCGTACAGGGCCTGGGAGCAAGGTCGAGTTAGAGTCCTTGAGGGTCTCTTCTCAGACTAGCCTCACCTGGTCCTGCTCCACGTTAATCGTTGGAATCTCCTCAATGATGTAACACTTTAAGGGACTCCTAGGGTCCTCATCACATTTATAGTTTAGTGAATTAGGCAATTCGGTGTTGAAGACACCTAGAGCTGAAGGCTTGAGTAATATTGGCAGTATTCAGAAGTGGTTCAATGCAAACACCACTTAAAGCTTAACAGTAGTTTACTAACTTAACCACTAATACACAGGGTGTTTGATTTACTTTAGATTGGCGTCAGCAAAGCTATGGTTATGTTAGCGAGACTCTTGACGTCTGGCTAACGACCTGTATCCACTCGTGGAGAAACATCTAACTTAACACAGTTGACAGCCAATCATTAATACAGCAACCTAACTGCCGGTATGCAAAGGAATCACAAAGAGTTCCAACCGGATACTCGGTAATGATGATATGCAATAAATCACAATGGCACTGTCAATGGGACAGGCAATAACATGCACAATAATAATCACACACGATAACTAAATGTGTGGTGTATGTGAAGGTCACATTCAAAGACGAGTGAAATGCCGTGATACCACACAGATAACCACGCATACACCGTCGATTCACTGTGACAGGTATGAGAAGGTGAAAACTGTGGTTGATACCTCAGATCAACACAGACACAATAAACAATGACAAGATCTTGTACTTACAGATAAGGTACCTCACTTTACTCACTCACTCACTCAGGCACATTTATGCAAGAACTCGTAGGTGGCCAGACAGCTGGTTTCGCTCGTAGACACGGAGGGTACTTGCAATAGGGCGTACAGAAACACGCATACACTCTTGGCACTGGCGGTGAGTAAGGGTGGTGATGTCACGTGGTACAGTGAGGGCAGCGCCGGCTGGCGGCTGCAGGTTATATGGCACCATGCACTACACTGTACATTGGTACAGGTACACTGTGGTAAAGTCACACACAGATTACTTAGGCGGCAGCACTGCCTTAGTTCACTCTAAGTCACTCACAACGATCTTTGTCACCAGGGGTTACCTGATACCAGTCTGTTTCACTCTGGAGATTTGTCACTTTAGGCTTCTGAACAATATATTCACACTCGTGATTCTGGGCGAGTGTGTGGTATATCACAGAGGCGCTGAGTTAACTTGACGGTGAGGAATAGACGGTGTTCAGTCTATTGGCTGATAGACAGAACAGCTACACGTCCACTTTGCAAGAGATCCCTCACGAGAATGCTTTTTCCTGAAGCTCAGGGCGTCCCATGGGCACAACACAAAAAGAGTTACAATTTGACCAATAGCATTGCAGCAAATGAGCGGGAACCAATCATATTGACCGTTCGATGATCAGTAGCAGGAGCTGTTATTCTTCATCGTGCCAGTTGACCCCAGAGGTCAGACGGTCGTTGGCGTCTCCCCTCTACTCTCACGCTGGCCCCAGCCAATGTACTCACTGACCCTGTGGCAAGTATGCTTAACTCCCTGTATCTACTTCCTGCCTGGACATACGGCAGCCTCCGTATTATGAAAGTGTTCCTGGTTAAGTGGGCATTCTGGAGATACCCAGCATGCCAGGTCACTATCCAGGGTTAACAGAAATAGGACCTTGTGCACAAAGTCTGTGTACTGTGCACTGCAATGAGCCATTCCAGTCAGCTGTGGGAGAATCTTGGGAGACATACTCCCACAAATGGAATATGCAGTGGTTGTATGGTGCCCATATCTTAAGAAGCACAGCAACAAACTGGAAAAGGTGCAAAGACATGCAACTAAATGGCTCCCAGAACTGAAGGACAAGAGCTACGAGGAGTGGTTAGAGACATTAACCCCTTAACTGCGCGGCCTCCAAATATGACCACCCCAATGCACAAGAAATAAATTCTCAGGAAAAAATTCTTTTTTTTTTGTTCTAAAAGTGTCAAAAACCCCTCCCTGTATTTGGGTATAGCAATGGAATGTCAAAATTGTACTTACTTTGGCTGTTATGGGGTCCGTAAGGTGGCACGTGACGTCATCATTTCCCGTGCGCCCATGCCGTAAGCTCCCGGGACCGGTGGGGCGCCCGGGGCGGGATGCGCGCGCTGCCGCGAATATATTTTTGCTCATTTTTTGCGCACAGTTCCAAATACAATTGATTAGATTTTACGTGCTGATCCAATGTATGGTGAACATGTACACTATATTATGGCAGTAGAACATCCGTACCGTCTGTAGACACTGTGTTACGTGCATCACAAACAAGTGCACTTATTTCCAATTTATCACTCTTATATATTTATATTTACATTTATTATTAAATATGACCGAAAAAGTAAGATTAATAATTCTAACACGAATTTTCTCAATCTTTCGTACATTACGCTTCACTGTTGGAGGTAAATCAAAAATCACTTCTCCAAAATTCATTTTTATTTCTAGTCTGACGCGACACGGGCGCGTTTCGTAAAACTTATTACATTTTCAAAGACTTCACAAATACACAACTGATTAGAACTTGCGTTTCCCTGATTTTATATCTACATTTGAGTGAGGTGGGAAGGGTGATGTGGCATTACATTTGAGTGAGGTGGGAAGGGTGATGTGGCATTAACACAAGACAGAACACTAGGGGATATTAATAGGGTATTAAAAGTATCAACACAAGACAGAACAGAAACAATGGGTATTGAATAGAAGTGTTTGTAGAAAGCCTATTGGTCCATATTTCTTGATGCTTCTATATTGGAGCGGAGTCTTGAGGTGGGTAGAATATAGTTGTGCAATAATTGGCTGTTGATTGCTGGTGTTGACTTCTTGATGTGTAGTGCCTCGCAAACGTCAAGCCGCCTGCTATCGCTGTATCTATCGATGATTTCTGTGTTGTTTACTAGGATTTCTCTGGCGATGGTTTGGTTATGGGAAGAGATTATATGTTCCTTAATGGAGCCCTGTTGTTTATGCATCGTTAAACGCCTAGAAAGAGATGTTGTTGTCTTGCCTATATACTGGGTTTTTTGGAGCTTACAGTCCCCAAGTGGGCATTTGAAGGCATAGACGACGTTAGTCTCTTTTAAAGCGTTCTGTTTTGTGTCTGGAGAGTTTCTCATGAGTAGGCTGGCCGTTTTTCTGGTTTTATAGTAAATCGTCAGTTGTATCCTCTGATTTTTGTCTGTAGGGATAACGTTTCTATTAACAATATCTTTCAGGACCCTTTCCTCTGTTTTATGAGCTGTGGAAAAGAAGTTCCTGTAAAATAGTCTAATAGGGGGTATAGGTGTTGTGTTAGTTGTCTCTTCGGAGGTTGCATGGCTTTTCACTTTCCTTCTTATGATGTCTTCGATGAAACCATTGGAGAAGCCGTTATTGACTAGGACCTGCCTTACCCTACAGAGTTCTTCGTCGACTTGCTTCCATTCTGAGCTGTGGCTGAGAGCACGGTCGACGTATGCGTTAACAACACTCCTCTTGTACCTGTCAGGGCAGTCGCTGTTGGCATTTAGGCACATTCCTATGTTTGTTTCCTTTGTGTAGACTGCAGTGTGGAAACCTCCGCCCTTTTCCATGACTGTTACATCTAGAAAAGGCAGCTTCCCATCCTTTTCTGTCTCGTAAGTGAAACGCAGCACGGAACTCTGCTCAAATGCCTCCTTCAGCTCCTGCAGATGTCTGACATCAGGTACCTGTGTAAAAATGTCGTCAACATACCTGCAGTATATGGCCGGTTTCAAGTTCATGTCGACTAAGACTTTTTGCTCGATGGTACCCATGTAGAAGTTTGCAAACAGGACACCTAGGGGAGAACCCATGGCGACCCCATCTACTTGCTTATACATGTGCCCATCCGGGCTCAAGAAGGGTGCCTCTTTAGTACAAGCTTGGAGTAGTTTCCTCAGAATACTTTCTGGCATGTCAAGAGGAGTACAGGCTGGATCACGATACACTCTGTCGGCTATCATTCCGATTGTCTCGTCCACAGGTACGTTGGTAAACAGCGATTCTACGTCCAACGAGGCTCTTATCCCTGTGGCCCGTGCGCCCCGCAGTAAGTCCACAAATTCCTTTGGAGACTTCAGGCTGAAGGCGCAAGGAACATAAGGAGTCAGCAGGCCGTTGAGTCGCTTCGCCAGTCTGTACGTGGGTGTGGGTATCTGGCTAATGATTGGCCGAAGTGGGTTTCCAGGCTTGTGCGTCTTGACATTTCCATACGCATATCCAGGTTTATATTCCCCAATGATCTTTGGCAGGTGGAGTCCAGATTTCTTGGCGTTCACAGTTTCGATCAGTTTGTTGACCTTTGCTTTTAATTCGGCTGTAGTGTCCTTCGTTACCCTTTGGAACTTAGTTTGGTCAGAGAGTATGATGTTCATTTTCGCCAGATATTCGTCTTTTTTAAGAATGACATATATTGGCGACTTGTCACCTCTCCTGACAACTATCTCCTTGTTCTCACGAAGGCTTTTAGCTGCCGCTTTAAGCTCGGGGGACAGTATGGTGCTTCTGTAGTTGCCTCGATTCTTTCCTCCTTCTGCAATAAGTTCTGCTTGTAAGGTATCTTTGGTAGTGACCTTCTTTTGTGTCTCGAGGTCGAATATGTCGTCCAACAGAATTTCCAACTCTACTTTCCGGGCCATTTTACTCGGTCTGGACATAACATGACAGTTTATGCCCAGATTTAGGAGAGTGACTTGGTCCTCAGTGAGGTTAATTCCTGCAAGGTTCAGGAAGCCATCTCTTGGTCGTGGAATTGCCATAGGTCCTCCATATAATGTTGTTAGTTTCTTGATAATCCTTGTTTCAGTGCTGAGGTGATGTTGGTCTGTGAGGATGTCGAGGTGTTGTTCAATGCGGGTACGGATACTATGGTCGATGTTGCTATTTCTCCACTCGTTTATATTTTATATTATATTTACATTATATATACACACACTGTACAGTATCACACACTATATACACACACTATACACACACAGTACTCCGCGAGTGTGTGATATGCTGCGAAACAGCCAACGGGGCAGAGTGGCACCGTGCACCAGATGCTGATGCATCTTCGCTTTTGTGATCTGTGTGTAGTGTTCCTGCATACTGTGCACACACGTTTACCCTTCTCCTGTGATGCTGTGCCTGGCATATACTTCAGCATGTGTACCTCGAAGTTCTCATTACCCCGCAATCTGTCTGGAGCTGCGTATGGCATTGTTGCTTGCACCTCGCGCGGTACTACGGACTCCTGCCTGCCATACTTTACTAGCAGCTGTGACACAACACTGGCACTGAAGGTACGTGTAGACAGTAAAGAGCAGAGGTGCCATAGGCACAATCAGAGAACACTGTATAAACATCAGAGGTCCGCAGTTGTTCAACGTCCTCCCAGCGACTATAATAAATATTGCCGGAACAACCGTGGACATCTTCAAGAGAAAACTGGACTGTTTTCTAAGAGAAGTTCCGTATCAGCCGGGCTGTGGTGGGTATGTGGGCCTGCGGCCCACTCCAAGGAACAGCCTAGTGGACCAAACTTTCACAAGTCAAGCCTGGCCTCGGGCCGGACTTGGGGAGTAAAAGAACTCCTAGAACCCCATCAAGCAGGTATCAAGCAGACGGTTTCCTGCCGGACTTCACTAAGTACATATTGAAGCAGTTGAGCACTGCAACATCCTTGAGGTGGAAGAACTTTTTCGTCCACTTCACAGACTTGTGCACGCACTCCACACCACCAAGCATCATGTCACATTTATCGACGAGGCACATGTTCACGTTATAGTCTATGACACAGTCCGGCTTATACATGGGGTTGCGCATATAAAAATGGACCTTCCCATTGTTTAACATGGCACCGGTGTGAATCGTCGTCAGCATATTCACCTCCTGTCTGTCCTCCCACCGCACTGACAGCATATTGTCACACTTGCGCAGCTGGTACTCGCCCATGGATATACCTATACCGAACACTGGCATTTCCTTCCCGAGGACCTTCACAGTGCTACATATGCTGGTGTTGTGGGCAAGGAGGTATCTGGTCAACAGGGGGCTGGTGTAATAGTTGTCAGTGAACAGTATATGCCCCCTGTTCAGCACTGGTTCCATCAGGGTTTTTACGACACTGCCAGAGAACCCATGTTCATCTTGAGCTGGTATGTCGACGTCTGTACCAGACTACAAGATCATGTCCAGGACGATACCAGTCTCACAGTCGCACAGCATGAAAAACTTTAGTCCAAAACAGTGCCGCTTGGAAGGGATGTACTGCTTGAATGCCAGTCTGCCCTTGAACAGTACAAGCAACTCGTCGATAACGACATTCTGTCCAGGTACAAAATAATCCCTGAAGTTCCCTCGCAGGTCGCTGAATACCTTGCGTACCTTCCACAGTATGTCGCGTCTGTCCTCATTTGCATTGTTCTCGAAATGCAGGTGCCCGAGAATCAAGTGGAACTTATCCCGCGACACATACCGGTTGAAGACGGGTGATGGAACAAGGCTGTCTTTGTTCCAATAGTCCTGGACGACAGCTTTCTCGGAGTGTTTCATCATCATGCATAGAGCCAGAAACACGTGCATCTCGTCGATTGTCGTTGCCTTCCATCGCGTGAGGCGTAAGGCAGGTAATATGCCGCTGTCTATGAGGGTGTGGGCGTACATGTTTGTCTCGGTCACAAGATGCCTCATGAAGACATTGTCAAAATATGCCTGGAAATATTCCATGTCCGCCATATCATCACCGTTATACGGGAATAAAGCTGTAACAACAACATCGGTATCATCAAACATTGGTATTTGAGGGACAGATGTGGTGCAATCCTCCCACACAAGTACACCAGGGAGTTTGATGTCGGCGCCAACACCACCACGAGCACCAAAACCACGGCTACGTCGTCTGCTGCTGCTACTGGAGCTGCGTGAGGGTATGCTTGGCGCCGAGGCAGATTTTCGTACCGTAGGCCTACCACAATCACCTGATGTTGAGGGCCCACTGTCGTCATGCTGTCACCTGCCTCGACGTGTTGCTGAGGCAGCAAAGCCCCGCCTGGTACCACCCTCGCTGCTAGTACTCGGGTCGTCCACACTACTCGTATCGGAGCCAATGTCACTGAAGCCCGAGAAAGATTTGTCACATGTATTGTCACTGAATAAACTAGCATCTGGGGACATACATGATGGTGGTGGTGATAACGGTGTTGATCCAGGGCGGTGAGACAGGCCGGGTGAGGAGCGTATACCATATGCACTCGCCACATCATCCACTTGCGTCTTTCCCTCACTCGTATCAGACCTCTGTGTCAGATCTTTCTCTGGATCATAGTCCAGGTCATCATCCATAGCATCGTCGTTGTACAAAATATCGCGAATCTCCTCCTCAGAGAGTCGTTTTCCATGACCGCGGGTCACTGTGGAGTGGGAGCTCGTTGACGATGCATCAGACATGGTTGTTGCTTGGGAACTGGGGCTCTCCATGGCTACGGGGCATGCTGGGATTTTTTTTTCAAGATGGCGGACTATCACTGGGGCCCCCAGCCAACCATTCCATACCTGGGTCACCGCACGTCACTTTTAAATCGAACGTGAAAAATACAAATACCAGGAGGCGCGTAGTGCACCCCAAGCGTGGGCCAGCAGGTGCGTTGCACAGTTAAAGGGTTAAATATTCCAAAACTAAAAGATAGAAGAAAAAGAGGCAATATGATCACTACGTACAAAATATTAACGGGAATTGATAAAATTTATAGGCAAAAATTCCTGAGACCTGGAACTTCAAGAACAAGAGGTCATAGATTTAAACTAAACAAAGGTGCCAAAGAAAATTTAATTTTTTAGAAGTGAATAAGAAAATTCACTTTCGCAAACAAGTGGGGTAGATGGTTGGAACAAGTTAGGTGAAAAGGTGATGGAGGACAAAAGCGTCAGTAATTTCAAATTGTTATATGACAGAGTGCTTGGAAGACGGGACATCATGAGCATAGCTCTCATCCTGTAACTACACTTAGGTAATTATATAGTTTATAGGTTGTGTGGGGGCTATGTTCTCCTATTCCACATTCCATAACATGGCATTTGTTCACATTAAATTCCATTTGCCAAGTGGTGCTCATACACTTATTTTGTTCAGGTCTTCTTCAAGGGCAGGACAAACATGAATTTATGATTTCTGCCAGTACAATAGTCTGTTCTGCACATGTAAAGCACAGTGACTTAGAAAGGAAAATTATTATTATTAATAATTATATATCCTCCCCAAAGCAATGGAATAGTATAGGAAACACTTATTTAAGACATTCACTGGTTGAAAATATATATAGAAACAGCAGTGTTAAATGTTGAAAACAGTCTGGAACTCTATAAGACATACAAATGACCAATTTTGGGATATGAGTTTTGTGTGAAACAATATTGGAACCAAGGGAGTGCACACAGAGTGGAGAGCGGCAGCAAGTTGTCCACTCAGGCGGCGACTACTCCAGTGTCCAGTAGACGTCAATGCGACGCTTGGGCGGTCTTCTACAGTAATGATAAGTGCATTAACTGTACTAGTGCTTTTTTTCTTTGTTAGTTTAGGGATAGGAATTTTAGGAATGTGTGTTTGTAGAACCCTGTGTGTCTTGTGTTATTTTGGGCTCATTCTCCCACTTTAACCCATAAACTGCGCAACGCACCTCCAGGTATTTTGATTTTTCACGTTCCATTCAAAACTGGCGCGCGGTGACGCGGGTATGGTATGTGTGGGTGGGGGCCCCAGTGATCGTCCGCCATCTTAAAAAAAAATCCCAGCATGCCCTGCGGCCGTGGGGAGCCTCAGTTTCACGGCAGCAACCATGTCTGACGCATCCTCTACGAGCTCCCGCTAGACAGTGACCCGCGGTCATGGAAAACGACTCTCTGAGGAGGAAATACGCGATATTTTGTATGATGACGGTGCTCTGGATGATGACCTGGACTATGTTCCAGAGAAAGACCTAACTCAGAGATCTGATATGAGTGAGGAAGAGACAGAATTGGAAGATGTGGCGAGTGTGTGTGGTACTCGTGCCTCGCCCGGCCTGCCTCACCGCCCTGGGCCAACACCTTTATCATCACCACCATGTATGTCCCCAGACGCTAGTAGTTTATTCAGTGATAGTACATGTGACTAATCTTTCTCGGGCTTCAGTGACATTGGCTCCGATACGAGTAGTGTGGACGACCCGAGTACGAGCAGTGGTGGTGTTACCAGGCGGGGTTGTGCTACCTCAGCAACACGCCGCGGCAGGCGGCAGCGTGCCTCACAGCATGTGGTCAACGACAGTGGCCCCTCAACATCATTTATTCGTGGTAGGTCTACAGTACGTAAATCTGCCTCAGCGCCTAGCATACCCTCACGCAGCTCCAGCAGAAGCAGCGGACGACGTAGCCGTAGTTTTGGTGCTCGTGGTGGTGTTGGCCGTGGTGTTGGCGCCAACACCAAACCCCCTGGTGTACTTGTGTGGGAGGATTGCACCACATTTGTCCCTCAAATACCAACATTTGATGATAGCGATTTTGGTGTTACACCATTATTCCCATATACTGGTGATGATATGGCAGACATGGAATATTTTCAGGCATATTTTGACAATGTATTCATGACGCATCTTGTGACTGAGACAAACAGGTTCGCTCACAGCCTCATAGACGAAGGCATTTTACCTGCCTCACGGCTCACACGATGGAAGGACACGACAATCGACGAAATGTACGTGTTTCTGGCACTCTGTATGATGATGATGTACGTCCTCTAATTACTCAACACAAAGCTGCTATTAGGACAATATCCAATTCTGGCCCCAGACACCACTCGGTACCCCTACTTAAATCTCTGAATATGTTAGACATTAAGTCACTGCACATTCTCTCATGTGTATTATACATATATAAAACGCTAAACTATAATGCCAATCCTGATCTCAAAAGCTTCATAGAAGGTTGTATCAGAACCCATGAGCATCACACCAGAAATAAATACAGTTTTGATATTCCTAGAGTACGACTTAATCAAACTAGAAATGCTCTACAAATCAAGGGGCCCAGAATGTGGAATGACCTTCCCAACCATGTTAAAGACTGTACCTCTCTCAACCAGTTTAAGTTAAAAGCGAAGCTATACCTAATAAATTCCCTGTAACCTACCTTTCCCTTCTATTGTCAACCAATGTCTGTTTTTTTCTTTAAAGAGCGCTGTTTGTCGACATAATTGTATTTGTGCTGCTTTTTCATCTATGTTTTCATTTCTTGTTTTCATTCTACTCATTATGCTCAATTAGTATTAAGCTTGTCATTTAAGTTTACCATGCCCGAAACGCTTTGCGTAATAGTGGCTTTAGGCATTGTATGTACTAGCTATACCTATAAGTTAAACAATCCTTGTAAATATTTATTGTATGTATGTACCTTACCTAAATAAAATTGTATTGTATTGTTGTTGTATTGTATGAAGCACTCTGAGAAAGCTGTCATCCAGGATTATTGGAGCAAAGACAGCCTTGTTCCATCGCCTGTGTTCAACCGGTACATGTCGCGTGATAGGTTTCTCTTGATTCTCAGGTGCCTGCATTTCGAGAATAATGCAAATGAGGACAGACACGACAGACTGTGGAAAGTACGGAAGATGTTCAGTGACATGAGAGGGAAGTTCAGGGATTATTTTGTACCTGGACAGAATGTGGTTATTGACGAGTCGCTTGTACTATTCAAGGGGCGACTGGCATTCAAGCAGTACATTCCATCAAAGCGGCACCGATTTGGACTGAAGTTTTTTGTGCAATGCGACTGTGAGACTGGTATTGTCTTGGACATGATATTATATTCTGGTACAGACATCGACATACCGGCTCAAGATGAACACGGGTTCTCTGGCAGTGTTGTAAAAACCCTGATGGAACCGTTGCTGAACAAGGGGCATGTACTGTACACTGACAACTATTACACCTGCCCCTTATTGACCAGATACCTCCTTGCACACAACACCGGCGTATGTGGCACTGTGAAGAGCCACAGGAAGGAAATGCCAGTGTTCGGT
The DNA here is from genome assembly GCF_040958095.1 of Procambarus clarkii. Lineage (NCBI taxonomy): Eukaryota > Metazoa > Arthropoda > Malacostraca > Decapoda > Cambaridae > Procambarus > Procambarus clarkii. The sequence continues at coordinate 19,872,329 of NC_091184.1, read as the reverse complement.
ATAGCTATAGCCGTGGGTGAGTGCCAGCAGAGCAAGTGTGACAATACGCTGTCAGTGCGGTGGAAGGACAGACGCGAGGTGAATATGCTGACTACGATTCACACCGGTGCCATGTTGGACAGTGGGAAGGTCCACTTTCAGACACGCAACACCGTGTATAAGCCAGACTGTGTCATAGACTATAACGTGAACATGCGCCTCGTCGATAAGTGTGACATGATGCTTGGTGGAGTGGAGTGCGTGCGCAAGTCTGTGAAGTGGACTAAAAAGTTCTTCCACCTCATGGATGTTGCAGTGCTCAACTGCTTCAATATGTACTTAGTAAAATCTGGCAGGAGACCGTCTATACGTACATTCAGTGCTGGTGTTGTGTCACAGCTGCTAGTAAAGTATGGCAAGGAGGGTTCTGTTGTACCGCGCGGAGTGCAAGCAACAATGCCACATGCAGCTCCAGACAGATTGAAGGGTAATGAGAACTTCGGAGTATACATGCTTGAGTATATGCCAGGCACAGCATCACGGGAGAAGGGTAAACGTGCGTGTATAGTATGCAGGAACACTACCCGCAGAGAACGGAAACGAAGATGTATCAGCACCTGGTGCGTGGAGTGCAAGGTGCCACTCTGCCCCGTTGGCTGTTTCGCAGCATATCACACACTCGCGCAGTACTGAGTGTGTTTATGGTGTGTGTATATAGTGTGTGATACTGTACAGTGTGTATATAAAGTGTAAATATAAATTTATTTGGCATGATATATTGGAAATTGTGCAGGATAAGTGAACTTGTTTGCGATGCACGTAACACAGTGTCTACGGACAGTACGGATGTTGTACTGCGATATTATAGTGTACGTGTTCATTATACATTGGATTGGCACATAAAAACAATGAAAATGTATCTGGAAATGTGCGCAATAAATGAACGAAAATATATTCGCTGCAACTCGCGCGCCCCACCGCCTCCGAGAGCTTACGCCACGGGCGCACGGGGAATGATGACGTCACGCCCCAACTTCCGGACCCCATAGCAGCCAAAGTAAGTACAATTTCAAAATTTTTTTTACATACCCATACTCAGGGAAGGATTTTTGACACTTTAAAAAGACAAAAAGAATTTTTTCCAGAGAATTTATTTCCAGCGCACTGCGGGGGTGTCACATTTGGAGGCAACGCAGTTAAGGGGTTAAGGAGTACTGTAATACGTGGTTTAAACTCCATCAACCTTGGTCCTCATTAGTAAAGTGATTAAGTGTAGAGACCTTATATTGTAAAAATCCATGCTACATTTGTATATTACCAAGAGAGTCTACAGTAAAATAATGACTAAGCCCAGATTTGTGTGGGACCAATAGTCAGTTCATCCATCATGTTTATGTTTGGTGAAGAGTATCCCTCAATCTCAACAATCCATTAACATAATCATGTGTTCCCATAGTTAATAAGTGTAGAATAATCCGGAGTTGGTCAATAAAACCCATGTGTAAAGATTTAACCCACTGTGCACTTATTGTCCAACTTAGACCAAGAATACTTGACCCCTCCTCAATTATCACATACGATATATACACGTTTGTTTCCTTCTATTATTAGTAAGAAAGTAAGGACGGGTTTTGTTAGTCATACTCTTGGGTATGACTTACAAGCAACCCTGCTGCTGCAAATGTTACCAAAAAATATTATCAAATATTATTACCAAAAAAAATTATATAACAAAAAATATTATAATATAAACATATCCCATACTCTGGGATATGTTTTTAAAAAATATTGACCTTGCTGTGGATATGTTAATCTGTCAGTAATATTAACTAACTCTAATATTAACTCTAGAATAGCTAATACAAAGAATGTATGTAAATATTACGTAATTTGTATAGTAAATAAAGTACTGTAATATTACTTTTTGTTGTAAATACATCTAGCTTAACCAAATATTCTTTCCACAGGATAACAAGCCAGAGGAATGTTCAGTGTGTTATAACGATTATGACGACAATCAGCTACGGCCTCGCACATTGCCGTGCGGCCACACATTCTGCTCCCAGTGTATTGACAATGCTATCAAGAATGGTCAGCTGACTTGCCCCAGCTGCCGTGGCCAGCACGCTGCCACAGCTGCTACTCAGTTCCCAATTAGCTATGGCATAAAGGCTTTAGTTAGGAAACTCAAAAATATCCAGGAAACACAAGAGAAAACTGTACCCGCAAAAAAGAAGTTTCGTTCCATGTTGCAAGAGCAGAAGAGCAGCATTAGCAGCCTCATTAAAAGCTGTGAAGAGGTACTGTCCCAGCTGGGGGAGTACCGGGGGCAGCTGGGGGACTGGAAGACTCATCACCTCCAGCTCCAGGACAGACTCTATGCTCTGGTAGAGCAGAACAAGTCAGCAATGAAGCTCTTGGAACTGGAGGATACCAGTGTGGTGGATATGACAACACAAGGAGAGGAAGGGAAGACTCAGCTGCAGGCCACGTTGGGGAACCTCGACACAGTCAACACCCTACAGGAGGTTGACACAACCATAGACACAGCTGATGAGTGCAGCACGAAAATAAAAGATTGGCTGGAGAAGTGCCAGGAACTCTTCCCAGATGTCAAGACTGTCCACACCTCAGTGAAGGTACGCTGCTGAAGTTCACATTGTTCTCACCCAACCGAGTGTAGTATTGCCTCTATATAAACACTTTTGACATGGAGACACATCAAGATGAGAGTTGACTTTATAGATAGGAAACTTTTTGCTCTAACACCTGAAACATTTTTATTAATAAAGTCAACTGTCATCTTGGTGTTTCTCTACACTGTGGTCAGTGTAGAGAAACATTACTTATATTGTCAAATTACTTTACTCAGTCTGATGCTTCAATTTAGTGCAGTTACTTTACTCAGAGCCTGATGCTTCATTATAGACCAGTTACTTTACTCAGAGCCTGATGCTACATTATAGTCCAGTTACTTTACTGAGAGCCTGATGCTTCATTATAGTCCAGTTACTTTACTCAGAGCCTGATGCTTCATTATGGTCCAGGTTCCACCACTAATGTTTGTGTTGGTAATGACAGGTGCAGGAGACCATCAGGGAGGCCCTGGAGATGACGACCACGGAGACAGGTGCCACAGCTGACCCCGTACACCTGGGAGACTCAGCCTCCAGCATCATGGATAAAGTTCAGGAAATCACTTTAGAGATCCCCCAGAAGCAATTAACAGTAAGTTTTTTATTTTCTCTCATAGGTCATACCACAAGATATTGAGTTGAGTTTTGAGGAGAGGAAGCCTGTTGTTAGGTTTATCGGGGTTCCCCAAGGTCAACTACTGACTTTCCTTAACATACAATCCACAATAGTTGCCTAACTCCTGGATAAATATTTACTGGTTGGTGAACAGAGGCAACAGGTGAAAGGCAACAGGAAACATGTTAACCATTTCTGGCCTGCATGGTGATTGAACCCGTGATCCTCTATTGAACCCGGGATCCTGGCCCCCCTCACAGAGGCGCAGAGAGCGGGAGACACTCCACCAACCTTTCCAAAAAAGTATACCTGGTTGATACCTGGTTGATGGGGTTCTGGGAGTTGTTCTACTCCCCAAGCCCGGCCCGAAGCCAGGCTTGACTTGAGAGAGTTTGGACCACTAGGCTGTTGCTTGGAGCGGCCCGCAGGCCCACATATCCACCACAGCCCGGTTGATCTAGCACTCCTTAGGGGAAACAATCTAGTTTCCACTTGAAGATGTGTACGGTTGTTCCGGCAATATTTCTTATGCTCCCTGGGAGGACGTTGAATCCAGTAAGACAGCGAACCAAATCAGACCACTGCTGGGTACGAAGAAACTGAAGCCTTAAAATTGCCAACGAACTCCACAACAATGCCAGCACCAACCCCATGCCAGTAGAGGGATGGGGGGGGGGGGCCGGAGCTACAGGTCCAGCACCAACCCCCTGCCAGTAAAGCACCAACCCACTGCCAGTAGAGGGGGGCTGGAGCTACAGGTCCAGCACCAACCCACTGCCAGTAAAGGGGGGCTGGAGCTACAGGTCCAGCACCAACCCACTGCCAGTAAAGGGCTGGAGCTACAGGTCCAGCACAACCTCCTGCCAGTAGAAGGGGGGGGGGCTGGAGCTACAGGTACAACTCCAACCCCCTGTCAGTAGAGGGGGGCTGGAGCTACTGGTCCAGCACCAACTCCCCCTGCCAGTAGGGGGGGGGCTGCAGCTACAGGTCCAGCACCATCCCCTTGCCAGTAGAGAGGGGCTGGAGCTACAGGTCCAGCACCAACCCCCTGCCAGTAGAGTAGGGGGGGCTGGAGCTACAGGTCCAGCACCAACCCCCTGCCAGTAGAGGGGGGCCGGAGCTACACATCCAGCACCAACCCACTGCCAGTAGAGGGGGGCTGGAGCTACAGGTCCAGCACCAACCCACTGCCAGTAAAGGGGGGCTGGAGCTACAGGTCCAGCACCAACCCACTGCCAGTAAAGGGCTGGAGCTACAGGTCCAGCACAACCCCCTGCCAGTAGAGGGGGGGGGGCTGGAGCTACAGGTACAACTCCAACCCCCTGTCAGTAGAGGGGGGCTGGAGCTACTGGTCCAGCACCAACTCCCCCTGCCAGTAGGGGCGGGGGGCTGCAACTACAGGTCCAGCACCAACCCCTTGCCAGTAGAGAGGGGCTGGAGCTACAGGTCCAGCACCAACCCCCTGCCAGTAGAGGGGGGGAGGCTGGAGCTACAGGTCCAGCACCAACCCCCTGCCAGTAGAGGGAGGGGGGCTGGAGCTACAGGTTCAGCACCAACCCCCTGTCAGTAGAGGGGGGCTGGAGCTACAGGTCCAGCACCAACCCCCGACCAGTAGAGGGGGGCTGGAGCTACTGGTCCAGCACGAAACCCCTGCCAGTAGAGGGGGCTGGAGCTACAGATCCCGCACCAACCCCCTGCCAGTAGAGGGGTCTGGAGCTACAAGTCCAACACCAACCCCCTGCCAGTAGAGGGGAGCTGGAGCTACAGGTGCAGCACCAACCCCCTGCCAGTAGAGGGGGGCTGGAACTACAGGTCCAGCACCCACGCCTTGCCAGTAGTGTGGGGCTGGAGCTACAAGTCCAACACCAACCCTCTGCCAATAGAGCAGGGCTGGAGCTACAAGTCCAACACCAACCCCCTGCCAGTAGAGGGGGGCTGGAACTACAGGTCCAGCACCCACCCCTTGCCAGTAGAGGGGGGCTGGAGCTACAGGTCCAACACCAACCCTTTGCCAATAGAGCAGGGCTGGAGCTACAAGTCCAACACCAACCCCCTGCCAGTAAAGGGGGGGCTGGAGCTACACGTCAAGCACCAACCCCCTCCCGGTAGAGGGTTGGGGGCTGGAGATACAGGTGCAGCACCTACCCCCTGCCAGTAGAGGGGGGCTGGTGCTACAGGTCCAACACCTACCCACTGCCAGAAGAGGGGGGGGCTGGAGCTATAGGTCCAGCACCAACCCTCTTCCAGTAGAGGGGGGCTGGAGCTACAGGTCCAGCACCAACCCCCTGCCAGTAGAGGGGAGGCTGGAGCTACAGGTCCAGCACCAACCCCCTACCAGTAGAGGGGGGGGGGGGCTGGAGCTACAAGTCCAACACCAACCCCCTGCCAGTAGAGGGGGCTAGAGCTACAGGTCCAGCACTAACCCCCTGCCAGTAGAGAAGGGGCTTGAGCTATAGGTTCAGCAACAACCCCCTGCCACTAGAGGGGGCTGGAACTACAGATCCAGGGCCAACCCCCCTGCCAGTAGAGGAGTGCTTGAGCTACAGGTGCAGGACCACCCCCCCCCCCCCTGCCAGTAGAGGAGGGCTGCAGCTAAAGCTACAGCACCAACCTCCTGCCAGTAGAGGGGGGCTGGAGCTACAGGTCCAGCTCCAACCCCCTGCCAGTAGAGGGGGGCTGGAGCTACAGGTCTAGCACCAACCCCCTGCTAGTAGAGGGGGGCTGGAGCTACAGGTCCAGCACCAATCTCCTGCCAGTAGAGGGGGCCTGGAGCTACAGGTTCAGCACTAACCCCCTGCCAGTAGAGGGGGAAGGCTCGAGCTACAGGTTCAGCACCAATCCCCTGCCAGTAGAGGGGGGCAGGGCTGGAGCTACAGGTCCAGCACCACCCCCCTGCCAGTAGAGGGGGGAGGCTGGAGCTACAGGTCCAGCAGCAACCCCCTGCCAGTAGAGGGGGGGGCTGGAGCTACAGGTCCAGGACCAACCCCATGCCAGTAGAAGGGGCTGAAGCTACAGGTCCATCATCAATCGCCTGCTAGTACAGGGGGGCTAGAGCTACAGGTCCTGCATCAACCCTCTGCCAGGAGAAGGGGGCTGGAGCTACAGGTCCAGGACCAACCCCCTGCCAGTAGAGGGGGGCTGGAGCTACAGGTCTAGCACCAACCCCCTGCCAGTAGAGGGGGGCTGGAGCTACAGGTCCAGCACCAACCCCTTGCCAGAAGAGGGGGGGACTGAGCTACAGGTCCAGGACCAACCGCCCCCTGCCAGTAGAGGGAGCTGGAGCTACAGGTCCAGCTCCAAAGCCCTGCCAGTAGAGGGGGGCTGGAGCTACAGATTCAGGGCCAACCCCTTGCCAGTAGAGGGGAGCTAGAGCTACAGGTCCAGCACCAACCCCCTGCTAGTAGAGGGGGGGCTGGATCTACAGGTCCAGCACCAACCTCCTGCCAGTAGAGGGGGGCTGGAGCTACAGGTCAAGCGCCAACCCCCTGCCAGTAGAGAGGGGGAAGGAACTGCAGGTTCAGCACCAACCCGCTGCCAGTAGGATGGGGGCTGGAGTTACAGGTCCAGCACCAACCCCCTGCCAGTAGAAGGGGGCTGGAGCTACAAGTCCAGCACCATTCCCCTGCCAGTAGAGGGGGGGCTGGAGATACAGGTCCAGCACCAACCCCCTGCCAGTAGAGGGGGCTGGGGCTACAGGTCCAGCATCAACCCTCTGCCAGTAGAGGGGGGCTGGAGTCTTCATTTTTAGGACCAACCCCCTGCCAGTAGAAGGGGGGGGGCTGACGCTATAGATCCAGGGTTAACCCCCTGCCAGTAGAAAGGAGCTGAAGCTACAGGTTCAGCACCAACCCCCTGCCAGTAGAGGGGGCTGGAGCTACAGGTCCAGCACCAATCCCCTGCCAGTAGAGGGGGGCCGGAGCTACAGGTCCAGGACCAACCCCCTGCCAGTAGAGGGGGGCTGGAGCTACAGGTCCAGCACTAACCCCCTGCCAGTAGAGGGGGGTGGAGCTACAGGTCCAGCACCAACTCCCTGCCAGAAGAGTGGGAAGGAACTGCAGGTTCAGCACCAACCCCCTGCCAGAAGAGGGGGTAGGGGGACTGGAGCTACAGGTCCATCATCAATCCCCTGCTAGTACAGGGGGGCTGGAGCTACACGTCAAGCACCAACCCCCTGCCAGTAGAGAAGGGGCTGGAGCTATAGGTTCAGCAACAACCCCCTGCCACTAGAGGGGGCTGGAACTACAGATCCAGGGCCAACCCCCCTGCCAGTAGAGGAGTGCTTGAGCTACAAGTGCAGGACCACCCCCCCCCTGCCAGTAGAGGAGGGCTGGAGCTAAATCTACAGCACCAACCTCCAGCCAGTAGAGGGGGGCTGGAGCTACAGGTCCAGCACTAACCCCCTGCCAGTAGAAGAGGGCTAGATCTACAGGTCCAGCACCAACCTCCTGCCAGTAGAGGGGGGCTGGAGCTACAGGTCCAGGACCAACCGCCCCCTGCCAGTAGAGGGGGCTGGAGCTACAGGTCTAGCACCAACCCCCTGCCAGTAGAGGGGGGCTGGAGCTACAGGTCCAGGACCAACCGCCCCCTGCCAGTAGAGGGGGGGGCTGGAGCTACAGGTCCAGCACCAACCCCCTGCCAGTAGAGGGGGGCTGGAGCTACAGGTCCCGGACCAACCGCCCCCTGCCAGTAGAGGGGGCTGGAGCTACAGGTCCATCATCAATCCCCTGTTAGTACAGGGTTGCTGGAGGTCCATGACCACCCCCCTGCCAGTAGAGGGGGCTGGATCTACAGGTCAAGCATCAACCCGGTGCCAGGAGAGGAGGGCTGGAGCTACAGGTCCAGCTTCAACCCCCTGCCATTAGAGGTGAGGGGGACTAGAGCTACAGGTCCAGCAGGAATCCCCTGCCAGGAGAGGGAGCTGGAGCTACAGATTCAGGGCCAACCCCCTGCCAGTAGAGGGGAGCTAGAGCTACAGGTCCAGCACCAACCCCCCTGCTAGTAGAGGGGGGCTGGATCTACAGGTCCAGCACCAACCTCCTGCCAGTAGAGGGGGGCTGGAGCTACAGGTCAAGCGCCAACCCCCTGCCAGTAGAGGGGGGGAAGGAACTGCAGGTTCACCACCAACCCCCTGCCAGTAGAAGGGGTTGGAGCTACAGGTCCAGTACCAACCCCCTGCCAGTAGAGGGGGCTGGAGCTAAAGGTCCAGCGTCAACCCCCTGCCAGTAGAAGGGAGCTGGAGCTGCAGGTTTAGCACCAACCCCCTGCCAGTAGAGGGGGCTGGAGCTTCAGGTCCAGCACCAATCCCCTGCCAGTAGAGGGGGGAGGCTGGAGCTACAGGTCCAGGACCAACCCCCTGTCAGCAGAGGGGGGCTGGAGCTACAAATTCAGGGCCAATCCCCTGCCAGTAGAGGGGAGCTAGAGCTACAGGTCCAGCACCAACCTCCTGCCAGTAGAGGGGGGCTGGAGCTACAGGTCCAGCACCAACCTCCTGCCAGTAGAGGGGTGGCTAGAGCTACAGGTCAAGCACCAACCCCCAGCCAGTAGAGGGGGGGGCTTGAGCTATAGGTCTAGCAACAACCCCCCTTGCCAGTAGAGGAGGGCTAGATCTACAGGTCCAGCACCAATCCCCTGCCAGTAGAGGGGGCCTGGAGATACAGGTTCAGCACAACCCCCTGCCAGTAGAGGGGGGAGGCTGGAGCTACAGGTTCAGCACCAACGCCCTGCCAGTAGAGGGGGCGGGGCTGGAGCTACAGGTCCAGCACCAACCCCCTGCCAGTAGAGGGGGGAGGCTGGAGCTACAGGTCCAGCACCAACCTCCTGCCAGTAGAGGGGGGCTGGAGCTACAGGTCCAGCTCCAACCCCCTGCCAGTAGAGGGGGGCTGGAGCTAAAGGTCCAGCACCAACCCCCTGCCAGTAGAGAGGGGGCTGGAGCTACAGGTCCAGCACCAACCTTCTGCCAGTAGATGGGGGCCGGAGCTACAGGTCCAGGACCAACCCCCTGCCAGTAGAGGGGGGCTGGAGCTACAGGTCTAGCACCAATCCCCTGCCAGTAGAGGGGGCTGGAGCTACAGGTCTATCACCAACCCCCTGCCAGTAGAGGGGGGCTGGAGCTACAGGTCCAGCACCAACCCCCTGCCAGTAGAGGGGGGCTGGAGCTACAGGTCCAGCACCATCCCCCTGCCAGTAGAGGGGGGCTGGAGCTACAGGTCCAGCACCAACCCCCTGCCAGTAGAGGGGGGGCTGGAGCTACAGGTTCAGCACCAACCCCCTGCCAGTAGAGGGGGGAGGCTGGAGCTACAGGTCCAGCACCAACCCCTTGCCAGTAGAGGGGGGCTGGAACTACAGGTCCAGGACCAACCCCCTGCCAGTAGAGGGGGGCTGGAACTACAGGTCCAGGACCAACCGCCCCCTGCCAGTAGAGGGGGCTGGAGCTACAGGTCCATCATCAATCCCCTGCTAGTACAGGGTTGCTGGAGGTCCATGACCACCCCCCTGCCAGTAGAGGGGGGCTGGATCTACAGGTCGAGCATCAACCCAGTGCCAGGAGAGGAGGGCTGGAGCTACAGGTCCAGCTTCAACCCCCTGCCAGTAGAGGGGGGCTAGAGCTACAGGTCCAGCATCAACCCCCTGCTAGTAGAGGGGGGCTGGATCTACAGGTCCAGCACCAACCCCCTGCCAGTAGAGGGGGGCTGGAGCTACAGGTCCAGCATCAACCCCCTGCCATTAGAGGTAGCCTGTAACTACAGGTCCAGCAGGAATCCCCTGCCAGGAGAGGGGGTTGGAGCTACAGATTCAGGGCCAACCCCCTGCCAGTAGAGGGGAGCTAGAGCTACAGGGCCAGCACCAACCCCCTGCTAGTAGAGGTGGGCTGGATCTACAGGTCCAGCACCAACCCCCTGCCAGTAGAGGGGGGCTGGAGCTACAGGTCCAGCATCAACCCCCTGCCATTAGAGGTAGCCTGTAACTACAGGTCCAGCACCAACCCCCTGCCAGTAGAGGGGGACTGGAGCTACAGGTCAAGCGCCGACTCCCTGCCAGTAGAGGGGGGGAAGGAACTGCAGGTTCAGCACCAACCCCCTGCCAGTAGAAGGGGGTTGGAGCTACAGGTTCAGCAACAACCCCCTGCCACTAGAGGGGGCTGGAGCTACAGATTCAGGGCCAACCCCCTGCCAGTAGAGGAGTGCTTGAGTTACAGGTGCAGCACCACCCCCCCCCCCCTGCCAGTAGAGGAGGGCTGGAGCTAAAGCTACAGCACCAACCTCCTGCCAGTAGATGGGGGCTGGAGCTACAAGTCCAGCACCAACCCCCTGCCAGTAGAGGAAGGCTGGAGCTACAGGTCCAGCACCAACCTCCTGCCAGTAGAGGGGGGGCTAGAGCTACAGGTCAATCACCAACCCCCAGTCAGTAAAGGGGGGGCTTGAGCTATAGGTCTAGCAACAACCCCCCTTGCCAGTAGAGGGAGGCTGAAGCTACAGGTCCAGCAGCAACCCCCTGCTAGTAGAGGGGGGCTGGAGCTACAGGTCCAACACCAACCCCCCTGCCAGTAGAGGGGGGCTGGAGCTACAGGTTCAGAATCAACCCCATGCCAGTAGAGGGGGGCTGGAGCTACAGGTCCAACACCAACCCCCCTGCCAGTAGAGGGGGGCTGGAGCTACAGGTTCAGCATCAACCCCCTGCCAGTAGAGGGGGCTGGAGCTACAGGTCCAGCTCCAACCCCCTGCCAGTAGAGGGGGGCTGGAGCTACAGGCCCAGCACCAACCCCCTGCCAGTAGAGGGGGGCTGGAGCTACAGGTCCAGCTCCAACCCCCTGCCAGTAGAGGGGGGCTGGAGCTACAGGTCCAGCACCAATCCCCCTGCCAGTAGAGGGGGCTGGAGCTACAGGTCCAGCGTTAACCCTCTGCCGGTAGAGGGGGGCTGGAGTCTTCATTTCCAGGACCAACCCCCTGCCAGTAGAGGGGGGGCTGGCGCTACAGATCCAGGGTCAATCCCCTGCCAGTAGAAGGGAGCTGGAGCTGCAGGTTTAGCACCAACCCCCTGCCAGTAGAGGGGGCTGGAGCTACAGGTCCAGCACCAATCCCCTGCCAGTAGAGGGGGGAGGCTGGAGCTACAGGTCCAGGACCAACCCCCTGTCAGTAGAGGGGGGCTGGAGCTACAAATTCAGGGCCAATCCCCTGCCAGTAGAGGGGAGCTAGAGCTACAGGTCCAGCACTAACCCCCTGCCAGTAGAGGGGGGTGGAGCTACAGGTCCAGCACCAACTCCCTGCCAGTAGAGGGGGCTGGAGCTACAGGTAAAGCACCAAATCCCTGCCAGTAGAGTGGGAAGGAACTGCAGGTTCAGCACCAACCCCCTGCCAGAAGAGGGGGGGGCTGGAGCTACAGGTCCATCATCAATCCCCTGCTAGTACAGGGGGGCTGGAGCTACAGGTCCATGTCCACCCCCCCCCCTGCCAGTAGATGGGGCTGGAGCTACAGGTCAAGCACCAACCCCCTGCCAGTAGAGAAGGGGCTTGAGCTATAGGTTCAGCAACAACCCCCTGCCACCAGAGGGGGCTGGAGCTACAGTTCCAGGGCCAACCCCCTGCCAGTAGAGGAGTGCTTGAGCTACAGGTGCAGGACCACCCCCCCTGCCAGTACAGGGGGCTGGATCTACAGGTCGAGCATCAACCGGGTGCCAGGAGAGGAGGGCTGGAGCTAAAGGTCCAGCTTCAACCCCCTGCCATTAGCGGTGTGGGGGACTAGAGCTACAGGTCCAGCAGGAATCCCCCTGCCATGAGAGGGGGCTGGAGCTACAGATTCAGGGCCAACCCCCTGCCAGTAGAGGGGAGCTAGAGCTACAGGTCCAGCACCAACCCCTTGCCAGTAGAAGGGGGCTGGAGCTACAGGTCCAGCACCAACCCCCTGCTATTAGAGGGGGGCTGGATCTACAGGTCCAGCACCAACCCCTTGCCAGTAGAGGGGGGCTGGAGCTACAGGTCCAGCATCAACCCCCTGCCATTAGAGGTAGCCTGTAGCTACAGGTCCAGCACTAACCCCCTGCCAGTAGAGGGGGGCTGGAGCTACAGGTCAAGCACCGACTCCCTGCCAGTAGAGGGGGGAAGGAATTGCAGGTTCAGCACCAACCCCCTGCCAGTAGAAGGGGGTTGGAGCTACAGGTCCAGCAACAACCCCCTGCCAGCAGAGAAGGGGCTTGAGCTATAGGTTCAGCAACAACCCCCTGCCACTAGAGGGGGCTGGAGCTACAGATTCAGGGCCAACCCCCTGCCAGTAGAGGAGTGCTTGAGTTACAGGTGCAGGACCACCCCCCATGCCAGTAGAGGAGGGCTGGAGCTAAAGCTACAGCACCAACCTCCTGCCAGTAGATGGGGGCTGGAGCTACAAGTCCAGCACCAACCCCCTGCCAGTAGAGGAAGGCTGGAGCTACACGTCCAGCACCAACCTCCTGCCAGTAGAGGGGGGGCTAGAGCTACAGGTCAAGCACCAACCCCCAGCCAGTGTAGGGGGGAGCTTGAGCTATAGGTCTAGCAACAACCCCCCTTGCCAGTAGAGGGGGGCTGAAGCTACAGGTCCAGCAGCAACCCCCTGCTAGTAGAGGGGGGCTGGAGCTACAGGTCCAACACCAACCCCCCTGCCAGTAGAGGGGGGCAGGAGCTACAGGTTCAGCATCAACCCCCTGCCAGTAGAGGGGGGCTGGAGCTACAGGTCCAACACCAACCCCCTGCCAGTAGAGGGGGCTGGAGCTACAGGTCCAGCACCAACCCCCTGTCAGTAGAGGGGGGCTGGAGCTACAGGTCCAGCTCCAACCCCCTGCCAGTAGAGGGGGGGCTAGAGCTACAGGTCCAGCACCAATCCCCTGCCAGTAGAGGGGGCCTGGAGCTACAGGTCCAGCTCCAACCCCCCCCCCCTGCCAGTAGAGGTGGGCTGGAGCTACAGGTTAAGCACCAACCCCCTGCCAGTAGAGGGGGGAGGCTGGAGCTACAGGTTCAGCACCAACCCCCTGCCAGTAGAGGGGGGGTGGGGCTAGAGCTACAGGTCCAGCACCAACCCCCTGCCAGTAGAGGGGGGGGAGGCTGGAGCTACAGGTCCAGCACCAACCCCCTGCCAGTAGAGGGGGGGGGGCTGGAGCTACAGGTCCAGGACCAATCCCATGCCAGTAGAAGGGGCTGGAGCTACAGGTCTATCATCAATCCCCTGCTAGTGCAGGGGGGCCAGAGCTACAGGTCCAGCATCAACCCTCTGCCAGGAGAGGGGGGGCTGGAGCTACAGGTCCAGGACCAACCCCCTGCCAGTAGAGAGGGGGCTGGAGCTACAGGTCCAGCACCAACCTTCTGCCAGTAGAGGTGGGCTGGAGCTACAGGTCCAGCACCAACCCCCTGCCAGTAGAGGGGGTCTGGAGCTACAAGTTCATCACTAATTCCCTGCCAGTAAGCGGGGGGCTGGAGCTACAGGTCCAGCATCAACCCCCTGCCAGTAGAGGGGGGGCTGGAGCTACAGGTCCAGCACCAACCCCCCTGCCAGTAGAAGGGGGGTTGGAGCTACAAATCCAGCACCAACCCCCTGCCAGTAGAGGGGGGCTGGAGCTACAGGTCCAGCATCAACCCCCTGCCATTAGAGGTAGCCTGTAGCTACAGGTCCAGCACCAACCCCCTGCCAGTAGAGGGGGGCTGGAGCTACAGGTCAAGCGCCGACTCCCTGCCAGTAGAGGGGGGGAAGGAACTGCAGGTTCAGCACCAACCCCCTGCCAGTAGAAGGGGGTTGGAGCTACAGGTCCAGCAACAACCCCCTGCCAGCAGAGAAGGGGCTTGAGCTATAGGTTCAGCAACAACCCCCTGCCACTAGAGGGGGCTAGAGCTACAGATTCAGGGCCAACCCCCTGCCAGTAGAGGAGTGCTTGAGTTACAGGTTCAGGACCACCCCCCCCCCCCCTGCCAGTAGAGGAGGGCTGGAGCTAAAGCTACAGCACCAACCTCCTGCCAGTAGATGGGGGCTGGAGCTACAAGTCCAGCACCAACCCCCTGCCAGTAGAGGGGGGCTGGAGCTGCAGGTCCAGCATCAACCTCCTGTCAGTAGAGGGGGGCTGGAACTGCAGGTCCAGCATCAACCTCCTGTCAGTAGAGGGGGGCTGGAGCTGCAGGTCCAGCATCAACCTCCTGTCAGTAGAGGGGGGCTGGAGCTACAAATCCAGCACCAACTCCCTGCCAGTAGAGGGGGGCTGGAGCGACAGGCACCAACCCCCAGCCAGTAGGGAGGGGGCTGGAGCTACAGGTCTAGCATAAATGCCCTGAGAGTAGAGGGGGCTGGAACTATTGGTCCAGCACCATCCCCTTGACAGTAGAGGGGGCTGGAGCTACAGGTCCAGCACCAACCCCCTGCCAGTAGAGGGGGGCTGGAGCTACAGGTCCAGCACCAACCCCCTGCCAGTAAAGGGGGGGCTGGTGCTACAGGTCCAGCACCAACCCCCTGTCAGTAGAGTGGGGGGGGGGGCGAGCTGGAGCTACATGTCCAGCATAATGGGGCTCACACTGACCACAGGTCATAATGGGGCTGACACTGACCACAAGTGATAATGGGGCTAACTCTGCCCACTGGTGATAATGGGGCTGACACTGACCACAAGTGATAATGGGGCTGACACTGACCACAGGTGATAATGGGGCTGACTCTGCCTACTGGTGATAATGGGGCTGACACTGTCCACAGGTGATAATGGGGCTGACACTGACCACAGATGATAATGGGGCTGACACTGACCACAGGTGATAATGCGGCTGACACTGCCCACTGGTGATAATGGGGCTGACACTGATCACAGGTGATAATGGGGCAGACACTGACCACAGGTGATAATGGGGCTAACTCTGCCCACTGGTGATAATGGGGCTGACACTGACCACAGGTGATAATGGGGCTGACACTGACCACAGGTGATAATGGGGCTGACACTGACCACAAGTGATAATGGGGCTAACTCTGCCCACTGGTGATAATGGGGCTGACACTGACCACAGGTGATAATGGGGCTGACACTGACCACAGGTGATAATGGGGCTGACACTGCCCACTGGTGATGATGGGGCTGACACTGACCACAAGTGATAATGGGGCTAACTCTGCCCACAGGTGATAATGGGGCTGACACTGACCACAGGTGATAATGCGGCTGACACTGCCCACTGGTGATAATGGGGCTGACACTGACCACAGGTGATAATGGGGCTGACACTGACCACTGGTGATAATGGGGCTGACTCTGCCCACTGGTGATAATGGGGCTGACACTGACCACAGGTGATAAAGGGGCTGACACTGACCACAGGTGATAATGGGGCTGACACTGTCCACAGGTTGAGGACCTCCGTAGGATGAGGGAGCCCGTCAAGAGGCTGGTGGAGGCTGGCCGGGTGTTGGCCGTCCAGGAAGACCAAGATGGCCGCCGCTCCGCCAGGTTAACTCTACAAGACGGACAGCTGTACCTCCACCCACTCCTGCGTCAGCCCACGCCCGCCCACGCCCACACCCTCCAGGTTACTTTATTACACCCACTAGTCTTACTGACATTACTGACTTACTGAGTTATGATAACTAATATGATAACATTTTGTTATACAGTTATCAGCATGATTTGTTTCATTTTCTGCAGGAGAGTGAGGTTGTGGGCGTGCTGGACCCTTCCTGCACCCTGGCGTTCCTTGACCTCGGGTGGGCGGGGTCAACAAGAGGGCGGGTCACCATCCGGCTGACCCCTGACACTCCGCTGGCCAGACAGTTTGTGTTGTTGTGTACGGGCCAGCGGGGCCACACCTACCGCAACACTAAACTGTTGCGTGTGTGGGACAAGGGTCAGCCGGGGGAGTGTGTGGTGGGCGGAGACTACGAGAGTAATGATGGTTGGGGAGGAGCCCCACTGCTGCCTGACCTCCAGGGGCAGTACCGGGAGTCAGGCCGGGCAGGAGCTGTGTGGGCCAGGGGTGGGCTGTTTGGTCCCATGCATTCCCAGTTCATCATCACCACCAGGGACCGCCAGGATGGTCGCCAGTGGTCAGATGTCTTCGGTGATGTGGTGAGCGGTCTGGATGTGGTGAGGGCAGCAGTCAACCACAGTGACATTAAGGAGGTGACTGTGGTGGACTGTGGTGTTGTGCTGCCACTCTAGTTCATTGTACCACCACCATCACTACTGTGGTGTTGTGCTGCCACTCTAGTTCACTGTACCACCACCATCACTACTGTGGTGTTGTGCTGCCACTCTAGTTCACTGTACCATCACCATCACTACTGTGGTGTTGTGCTGCCACTCTAGTTCACTGTACCACCACTACTGTGGTGCTTTACTGCCACTCTAGTTCACTGTACCATCACTATCACTACTGTGGTGATGTGCTGCCACTCTAGTTCACTGTACCACCACTATCACTACTGTGGTGTTGTGCTGCCCCTCTAGTTCACTGTACCATCACCACCACTACCGTGGTGTAGTGCTGCCACTCTAGTTCACTGTACCACCATCATCACTACTGTGGTGTTGTGCTGCCACTCTAGTTCACTGTACCATCACTACTGTGGTGTTGTGCTGCCACTAGTTCACTGTACCACCATCATCACTACTGTGGTGTTGTGCTGCCACTCTAGTTCACTGTACCATCACTACTGTGGTGTTGTGCTGCCACTCTAGTTCACTGTACCATCACCATCACTACTGTTGTGTTGTGCTGCCACTCTAGTTCACTGTACCACCACCATCACTACTGTGATGTTGTGCTGCCCCTCTAGTTCACTGTACCATCACCACCACTACCGTGGTGTAGTGCTGCCACTCTAGTTCACTGTACCACCACCATCACTACTGTGATGTTGTGCTGCCACTCTAGTTCACTGTACCACCACCATCACAAATGTGGTGTTGTGCTGCCACTCTTGTTCACTGTACCATCACCATCACTACTGTGGTGTTGTGCTGCCACTCAAGTTCACTGTACCACCACCATCACAAATGTGGTGTTGTGCTGCCACTCTAGTTCACTGTACCACCACCATCACTACTGTGGCGTTGTACTGCCACTCTAGTTCACTGTACCACCACTATCACTACTGTGGTGTTGTGCTGACACTCTAGTTCACTGTACCATCACCATCACTACTGTGGTGTTGTGCTGCCACTCTAGTTCACTGTATCACCATCACTACTGTGGTGTTGTGCTGCCACTCTAGTTCACTGTACCATCACTACTGTGGTGTTGTGCTGCCACTCTAGTTCACTGTACCACCACCATCACTACTGTGGTGTTGTGCTGCCACTCTAGTTCACTGTACCATCACCATCACTACTGTTGTGTTGTGCTGCCACTCTAGTTCACTGTACCACCACCATCACTACTGTGATGTTGTGCTGCCACTCTAGTTCACTGTACCACCACCATCACAAATGTGGTGTTGTGCTGCCACTCTTGTTCACTGTACCATCACCATCACTACTGTGGTGTTGTGCTGCCACTCAAGTTCACTGTACCACCACCATCACAAATGTGGTGTTGTGCTGCCACTCTAGTTCACTGTACCACCACCATCACTACTGTGGCGTTGTACTGCCACTCTAGTTCACTGTACCACCACTATCACTACTGTGGTGTTGTGCTGACACTCTAGTTCACTGTACCATCACCATCACTACTGTGGTGTTGTGCTGCCACTCTAGTTCACTGTATCACCATCACTACTGTGGTGTTGTGCTGCCACTCTAGTTCACTGTACCATCACTACTGTGGTGTTGTGCTGCCACTCTAGTTCACTGTACCACCACCATCACTACTGTGGTGTTTTGCTGCCACTCTAGTTCACTGTACCATCACTACTGTGGTGTTGTGCTGCTACTCTAGTTCACTGTACCACCACCATCACTACTGTGGTGTTGTGCTGCCACTCTAGTTCACTGTACCACCACCATCACTACTGAGGTGTTGTGCTGCCGCTCTAGTTCACTGTACCACCACCATCACTACTGTGGTGTTGTGCTGCCACTCTAGTTCACTGTA
Source organism: Procambarus clarkii (assembly GCF_040958095.1). NCBI lineage: Eukaryota > Metazoa > Arthropoda > Malacostraca > Decapoda > Cambaridae > Procambarus > Procambarus clarkii. The sequence continues at coordinate 19,854,072 of NC_091184.1, read as the reverse complement.
CCACCACCATCACTACTGTGGTGTTGTGCTGCCACTCTAGTTCACTGTACCATCACCATCACTACTGTGGTGTTGTGCTGCCACTCTAGTTCACTGTACCACCACCATCACTACTGTGGTGTTGTGCTGCCACTCTAGTTCACTGTACCACCACCATCACTACTGTGGTGTTGTGCTGCCACTCTAGTTCACTGTACCACCATCACTACTGAGGTGTTGTGCTGCCGCTCTAGTTCACTGTACCATCACTACTGTGGTGTTGTGCTGCCGCTCTAGTTCACTGTACCACCCCCATCACTACTGTGGTGTTGTGCTGCCACTCTAGTTCACTGTACCACCATCACTACTGTGGTGTTGTGCTGCCGCTCTAGTTCACTGTACCACCCCCATCACTACTGTGGTGTTGTGCTGCCACTCTAGTTCACTGTACCACCATCACTCCTGCATCACCATGGACTGCGTGTTTTGATACAATGTAATTTATGGACAGACTTTTATCACTATATCATCATAACTTCACTATCTTTGGTATTTAACACTTTGGTATTATACTTTGGTATCATATGCCTGACAATCACGGCTGTATCACCATCAATGCTATATCTTCTCAGTACTGTAACCTATCATTGCTGTATCACTGTAGCTTCACTATCACCTCCATGTCACCATCACCTCAGGCCCCACACTTGGGGTCATATACTGACTATGTTGAGTAACAAATTGTTGGTGTCACTATATGACAGCTGTTGTCACTGTTATATCACCAACAGCTCACTAACACATAACACTATCACTGCTACACCAACATCATTTCACTTTCTCTGCATTATCTCCTCACACTGATATTTTCTCCTTACATTCACTGATATATTACTATCACTGCTACAGCACCACTACCTCACCATCACTGCTATACTACCATCACTTCACTATCACATGGGTGTGTTGTGATATTAAAATACTGGTTCATGGTGTGTTGTGATATTACCATACTGGTCCATGGTGTGTTGTGATATTACCATACTGGACCATGGTGTGTTGTGATAATACCATACTGGTCCATGGTGTGTTGTGATATTACCATACTGGTCCATGGTGTGTTGTGATATTACCATACTGGACCATGGTGTGTTGTGATATTACCATACTGGTCCATGGTGTGTTGTGATATTACCATACTGGACCATGGTGTGTTGTGATATTACCATACTGGACCATGGTGTGTTGTGATATTACCATACTGGACCATGGTGTGTTGTGATATTACCATACTGGTCCATGGTGTGTTGTGATATTACCATACTGGTCCATGGTGTGTTGTGATATTACCATACTGGACCATGGTGTGTTGTGATATTACCATACTGGTCCATGGTGTGTTGTGATATTACCATACTGGACCATGGTGTGTTGTGATATTACCATACTGGACCATGGTGTGTTGTGATATTACCATACTGGACCATGGTGTGTTGTGATATTACCATACTGGACCATGGTGTGTTGTGATATTACCATACTGGTCCATGGTGTGTTGTGATATTACCATACTGGACCATGGTGTGTTGTGATATTACCATACTGGTCCATGGTGTGTTGTGATATTACCATACTGGTCCATGGTGTGTTGTGATATTACCATACTGGTCCATGGTGTGTTGTGATATTACCATACTGGTCCATGGTGTGTTGTGATATTACCATACTGGTCCATAGTGTGTTGTGATATTACCATACTGGTCCATGGTGTGTTGTGGTATTACCATACTGGTCCATGGTGTGTTGTGATATTACCATACTGGTCCATGGTGTGTTGTGATATTACCATACTGGTCCATGGTGTGTTGTGATATTACCATACTGGTCCATGGTGTGTTGTGATATTACCATATGGGTGTTAGGTGGTGTTATGACCACACATACACCAGTATGATCATACTGTAGCTGGTGTATGATGTGCTCAAACTGTATAGTGATGTCTTGGCTGATTAGCCTAGTATCACGAATATTAATTTATGTAGTTATTCTTTTTTCGTCAACACACTAGAAATAATTGTGTATTGCCAATGTATTCCACATATATCTATGTATATTATATATCTGTACCATAAGTCCTTGCCATGTATTTGTGGATATATATTAGAAGTCTAGTGAATAGCAGTAGCCTAATGTCATGTAGCTTGAAAAACATCCGTATATGCTTATATTATGGAATGCTACATAATGCTGTATAGGAAATATTATGTGAACTATGATGGAGAATGTATAAATTTAGGTCTCGGATGTATTACTCTCATGTATACTGTGTAATTTCCCTTTCATTATTGTTCATTGCATTGTCCTCTAACATTAAATTAGATTATGGGATTGTGAGATGTATACCACATAGACATAGTTTTGATACACATGTTGTATATATATATACTTTATATTGTATTCATGTATACTTATGTATAATGGCCTGAAGGCCCTTCCTTGCCTCCCTGTCCACCTACACCCGTCTCCTCCACACCTACACCCGTCTTCTCTACACCTACACCCGTCTTCTCTACACCTACACCCGTCTTCTCCACACCTACACCCGTCTCCTCCACACCTACACCCGTCTCCTCTACACCTACACCCATCTCCTCTACACCTACACCTGTCTCTTTTACAGCTACACCCACCTCTACACCTACACCTGTCTCTTCTACACCTACACCCTCTTCACCACCTACACCCACCTCTACACCTACACCTGTCTCTTCTACACCTACACCAGTAGTAGGGATGACATGCCACAGGTCCCCATTTTTTTTTTTTTGCCAGAGGACCCCTGTAGGGATGACATGCCACAGGTCCCCATTTTTTTTTTTGCCAGAGGACCCCTGTGGGGTGTAAGCGCCACAGGTCCCCATTTTTTTTTCAGGTCAAATATCCCCTGTGCGCCCCAAGGGTTTCAGGTAAATTTAGAAAATCCCCTGTGGGCCCCAAGGGTTTCAGGTAAATTTTGTCAGTCACAGATTTTAGAAGTAAGGATTTCTTATGAGAAAAATAATTTCCGAGACATAGAAGTTTGTTAAGGCCTTATGGGACAAATTCAAATAACGTGTGTAGCACTTTAGGGCTTCCAGGAGAACTCTACGGACATATTTTACATGTTTTCAACTTACAAAATCGTCTATGTAAGCCTTAGTTATTCATATAAATTTAGAAAATCACCTGTGTAAGTCATTGTTTTCAGGGTTTCGTACATCACACCCCCCTCCCTCCCCCCCTTACCTCGCAATCTGTCGCCTCACCTGTGTTTACTTTACGCCCGGTCAGCCAGACCTCTTATCTTATGTTATCTTCTCATAATATCTGGACCGTCCCTCCTCTCTCTCTCTCTCTCCTTTCATTCAGTTCAACTATTTTCCAACATCGTATGTTTGCTCCTTTTCATTAAGCAAGTCAGTATGTTTGCTCCTTTTCATTAAGCAAGTCAGTTTTACACAAATAAATCATGTTAGTAAGCAAGTTCTAGCTCACGTTCCCCACCTTAGTCCCCTGTCGTATAATGAATACTATCATTCCAATCCCTCTAAAATTTAAAAATAATCATATTTCAAATGTAGTTCAATACAGTAATTTAATTACCAAGCTCCAGCTCTTGTCCTCCGCCTTAGCTCTCTCTCGTATCTTCGTTAGTATCAGTCCAATTTCCCTGAAATTTCTACCCTCTGTATTTCAGACATAGTTTAGTAAATGCAAACAATTATCAAACTCTAGCTCTTGTCCCCAGCTTAGTTCATTTGTACAAAATCATTAGTAACAGTCCAAATTCCCTGAGATTTTTAGCCTCTGTATTTCAGACACCATAAATAAGATCAAAACAGTTACCAAGCTCCAGCTCTTGTCCTCCGCCTTAGTTCTCTTTCATATCTTTGTAAATAAACCACCAATTTCCCTGAAATTTCTACCCTCTGTATTTCAGACACCGTAAATAAAATCAAGTCAGTTATCGAGCTCCAGCTCTCGTCCCCGCCTTAGTTCTCCTTCGTATCTTTGTAAATAACCCATCAATTTCCCTAAAATTAAAAGCAGACATACTTCAAAGTTAGTAAATAAAATCAAGTCAGTTATCGAGCTCCAGCTCTCGTCCCCCACCCTCTTCCACCCTCAAGTCTTTGTAAATAAACCATCAATTTCCCTGAAATTTTTTACCCTCTGTATTTCAGACATAGTAAATATGAAGTAAACAATTATAAAACTAGCTCTTGTCCTCTGTCCAAGCTCACTTTTGTAAAATCATTACTCTCAGTCCAAATCACCCAACTACATTTTCAGACATAGTAAATAAAAACCAGTTCAGTTATCAAGTTTCAACTCTTGTGCCCCAGCTTAGTTCATTTGTGCAAGTTCTTTATTTTCCAACTAAATCACCCTGAGATTTAAGATCACCTTATTTTCTAACGTAGTAAAATTAATCTGGACATTAACAAAGCTCCATTTCCTCAGCCTTAGATCATCAGACATAAATATATTCGATCAAGTCCCTCTCCAGCCTATCTGTTTATCTGAGTAATTACTTTACCCTTCTCATCCCCAACATATCAATCCCCAACGTATCAAAACCTTCAATAATCATACTGTATTTGCATATTTTCTCTATATTCACTGTGTTCTTCGTATTCTCATCCGTGTTCACTCCATGTTCTTCAAATGTTCACAGTCCCATTCAGTTCATATTTTCACAAGTATCTCCATTTTTTCTGTAATCTTTCTATTAGTCTCATTACTTTCTCTACAAATTCTAGTCATATTTTCTATGTTTTCATATTCATCACATATTCTCTTTACAACTTTTATACTCAATATTCATGCTAACTTCCATATTTTTGTGTTCTTTGTCAATATTCATGTTCCTCTACAAGTTCATGTTCCTCACAAGATCACTTCGTTTTTTCACCTTCACTTACATGTTTTCTACATTCTTTGTCATATTCTCCATGTTCTTTACAAGTCCATTGTTCATTCTTTGTAATCCCTATTCTCCTTATCATGTTTTCATGTTCTCTGTAAGTTCATATTCCCAGCATGTTCACTGTATTCATCAACTTTTCTTACATGTGTTCTTTGCCATGTTCCCCATATGTTCTCTGGGTTTTTCCCCTATCTAACGTTCCTTAACTAAAAAAATTTTTCGCCAATCAAACTAAAACATAGTCACTTTCGTCATTTCTCAACTAAACCTATTATCCAGTCAACTAAAAATAGTCAGAAATAGCCTCATTCAACACTGTTCTTAACTAAAACAACCTTTCTCTTAGCTAAAAATTGTCAAAGGAAACTTTTTCAGCACTTTCTTAACAGGCGCTATGTTTCATCAAGAAAAATTGTCAAAGGAAACTTCCCAAAACTGTTCATAACTAGCTTTTATCCATCGTCAATCAACTAAAAATAATAACTTTCATCATTTCTTAACTAAACATATTCCCCATTCATCAGAAAATAACCGTGTTCATCATGTTTCATTGTCATTTCATAACTAAAATTATCTGCCAATCATCAGAAAAAGTCATGTTCATCATGTTTTGGCTTTTGCTCAACTAAAAGTATTCATCGGTCAACTAAAAATAGTTACTTCTTCATGTTTCATTGTCATTTCATAACTAAAATTATCCATCAATCAACAGAAAAAGTCATATTCATCATTTCGTAACAGCCATTATGTTTTCGTCAAGTAAGAAAATATAGTCAAAGATATCTATCATCGTCGTTCTTAACTTCCATTTATACTTTGTGGAGCACTAAAAATAGTCAAATGTAACTTTTTCAACACTTTCGTAACTAAAATTATATGTCGCTAAGTAAGAAAAAATAGTCAAATGTAACTTTTTCAGCACTTTTGTAAAAATTATATGTCGTTAAGTAAGAAAAAATAGTCAAAGGTGCTCTCCGTAACACCAAAGTTACTCTTCGAGATAACAAAAAGACGCTCTCAAACACTCAAAAATTTACTCGCATCCTCAAAGTTATTCTCAGAGTCATCAAAAAGTTAATCTCAGTTATCAAAATGCTATTCTCCAAGTAGCCTTTCATTCATCAGAGAACTTTCTAAGACATGTTCGTTCATTAAAGTTAATCTCAGAGGCATAAAAGTTATTCTCGGAGCTATCAAAAAGTTAATCTCTAAAACAACAAAAGTTAATCTCTGTCATCAAAGTTGATCTGCAAGATATCTTCGAGTCATCAAAGTTACTTTTCATTACATCAAAGACGCGTTCAAATACTACCCATGTTCTCAGAAGTCATTCTCAAAGTTATTCAAAGAGCTAACAAAAGTTATTCTCAGAGTCACCTTCGTTCTTCAGAGAAACTTTCCAAAACATCTTTGTTCATCAAAGTTATTCTCAGAGTTAACAAAGGTAATCTCTAACTCACTCTCAGTCATCAAAGTTAATCCAAGAGACGTCAAAGTTAATCTAAGACATCATGTTTCATTGTCATTTCATAACTAAAATTATCTGCCAATCATCAGAAAAAGTCATGTTCATCATGTTTTGGCTTTTGCTTAACTAAAAGTATTCATCGGTCAACTAAAAATAGTTACTTCATCATGTTTCCTTGTCTTTTCTTAACTGAAATATCACTTCTCTCATCTGAAAATAGTCAGGATTTACCTCATTCAACACCGTTCTTAACTAAAACCGCCTTTCGCTTAGCTAAAAATTGTCAAAGGAATCTTTTCAGCACTGTTCATAACTAACTTTATCCATAGTCAAGTAAGAAAATATAGTCAAAGATATCTATCATCGTCGTTCTTAACTGGCATTATACTTTGTGGAGCACTAAAATAGTCACTGTCGTCATATTTTGTCTTTTTCCTCAACTAAAAGAGTCAAATGTAACTTTTTCAACACTTTCGTAACTAAAATTATATGTCACTAAGTAAGAAAAAATAGTCAAATGTAACTTTTTCAACACTTTCGTAACTAAAATTATATGTCGCTAAGTAAGAAAAATAGTCAAAGGTGCTCTCCGTTACACCAAAGTTACTCTTCGATAAATCAAAGACGCTCATCAATACATCAAGGACTTACTCAAAGACGCCAAAGTTACACTCTAAGACATCCTTCGAGACATCAAAGACTTCCTTAAGACTTCAATGGGACTCTTCCATTCATCAAAGACATTCTCTAAGCCCTCAAAGTTATTCTCAGCACAATCAAAAGTTATTCCAAGACAACAAAAGTTATTCTCAGAACAATCAAAAGTTATTCCAAGACAACAAAAGTCATTCTCAGAGCTATCAAAATTATTCTCGGAGTCATCAAAAGGTATTCTCTAACTCACTTTGGTCATTAAAGTTAATTTCTATGTTATAAAAGTTTGTCTCAGAGACATCTAAAGTTAATCTTAGAGTTATCAAATGTAATCTCTAACTCTCTTTTGTTCATCAAAGTTGATCTCAGAGTTAGCAAAGGTAATCTCTAACTCACTCTCGTTCATCAAAGTTGTTTCAAAGACATCAAAGTTATTCAAAGAGCTAACAAAAGTTATTCTCAGAGTCACCTTCGTTCTTCAGAGAAACTTTCCAAAACATCTTTATTCATCAAAGTTATTTTCAGAGGCATAAAAGTCATTCTCAGAGCTATCAAACTTGTTCTCAAAGTCATCAAACTTATTCACAGAGTCATCAAAGTTAATCTAAGACATCATTTTTCATCAAAGATATTCTCTCTAAACCATCAATGTTCTTCTCTAAGACATAAAAGTTACTCTCAGAGTCACCTTCGTTCGTCAGAGAAACTTTCAAAACATCTTTGTTCATCAAACTTGTTTTCAAAGTCATCAAAAGTTAATCTAAGACATCTTCTTTCATCAAAGTTATTCTCAGAGTCATCAAATGTTATTCTCGAAGTCATCAAAGTTATTTTCAGAGACATCTAAAGTTAATTTCTATGTTATAAAGTTATTCTCAGAGACATCTAAAGTTAATCTTGGTCATCAAAGTTATTCTCTAAACATCAATGTTGTTCTCCAAGACATCAAAGATGTTCTCAAAATCATAAAAGTTATTCCCAGAGCTATCAAAGTTAATCTCAGAGTTATCCAAAGATATTCTCATGTCCACAAAAAGTTATTCCAAGAGACGTCAAAGTTGTTTCAAAGACATCAAAGTTAATCTCAGAGTTATCCAAAGACATTCTCAGAGACATCTAAAGTTATTCTCTAAGACATCAAAGTTGTTCTAAGAGTTATCAAAAGTTATTCTCAGTCATGATATGTTATTCTCTAACTCACTTCCATTCATCAAAGACATTCTCTAAGTCCTGAAAGTTATTCTCTAAGACAACAAAGTCTTTCTCAGAGCTACCAAAGATGTTCTCTAAATCATAAAAGTTAATCTTAACTCACCTTCGTTCATTAGAGAAACTTTCCAATCCATATTCGTTGACCAGAGTTATTCTCAGAGTCATCAAAGCGATCTCTAATTCATCTTCGTTCTCCAAAGTTGTTCTCTAAGACACCTTCATTCATCAAAGAAACTCTCCTTCTTCCATCATGTTATTCTTTAAGACATCTTCAGTCATAAAATTTTCTCTCCAAAATGTAACTAGTTCAGCTTTTCATACCAAACCTGCATTTCTGTTAAGCATATTTTCTTAGTTGCTTTACCCTAAAACTGTTCTCTGAACTACACTGTTCAAACCTACGTAACCTATCCTCTCCACCCAATGTTACTTAGTTAACGTAACGTTCCTAAACCTAGCTTTACCTATCCTAACATACCTTACCTTACCTTCCCTATCTTACCTAACTTTACCTATCCTAACATAACTTACCTTACCTTCCCTATCTTACCTAACTTTACCTATCCTAACATAACTTACCTTACCTTCCCTAACTTAACCTAACTTTACCTATCCTAACTTAACTTACCTAACTTATTCTGCTTAACATAACTTACCTTACCTTCCCTATCTTACCTAACTTTACCTATCCTAACATAACTTACCTTACCTTCCCTAACTTAACCTAACTTTACCTATCCTAACTTAACTTACCTAACTTATTCTGCTTAACATAACTTACCTTACCTTCCCTATCTTACCTAACTTTACCTATCCTATCCTAACCTAACTTGTCTTACCTAACTTAATCTTACTTTCCCAAACTGATGTATCCTAACTTATCTAGTCCAACCAGACATGATCTAACTTAAGTATTCCTTCTTGTCTTTGTGTTTCGTCAATCATTGTCTCATATTCATTTACTCATTTCATTAGTTAATTTCTCAAATGGTCACTTATGCATTTCAAGTGCTATTTGTTAGAGATTGGATATTTAAGCATTTCAAAGAATTATAATTTCTCAAATGGACGTTTTTGCATTTCAAGTGTTATTTGTTTAAGATTGGGTATTTAACCATTTCAAAGGTTTTTCTTATATATGGGAACTTACTCGTTTCAAGGGCCAATTTCTCAAATGGTCATTTTTGCAGATCAAGGGTTATTTGTTAAAGTTCATCAAGCTGCTCATAAGTTGTATTTAGTAGGTTCTAGCTTATGTTCTTATTCCCAACCCCTTAACCTAACCTCTTGTAATCTTAGTGTATTTAGTAGGTTCTATCTTATGTTTTTATTCCCCAACCCTTCAACCTATCCTTTCAGATGTAGTTTGTTGAATATATTATCCTTTTCCTAACCTTTCAGATGTAGTTTTGTTTCTCCTTTTTGTATATTTTTACCCAAACCCACCATCCCACTTAACCTTCTTTTACTTTGATTCTCCTACTCCTTCTAACCCTCCTTTTCTATCTCTCTCCCTTATTCTCTCTATTCCTCCCCCTCTCTCTCCCTCATTTGCTCAAATGCTCTCTTGTTTCTCAAATTCAAGTCTTATTGCTCCCATTCTCACACCCTCATTCTCATTCACTTAGTTTTTCTTTTTTCTCAATTCAAGTCTTAGTGCTCCCATGCCCACACTCTCTCTCATTCTCTCTTCTTTGGTCCCATTCTCTTCCGCCCCCTCTCTCTTACTCCTTGCTCTTCTTTCATGCTCTCACTCCCTTGAGCTCTTGTTTCTCAATTTCAAGTCTTAGTAGATCTGATTCTTTACTATTGTAATTTTTATTATTACTATGATAAAGAATGAACTTATATGTGAAAACAAAGTAAAGAATGAAAGAAGGTTAAGTGGGATGGTGGGTTTGGGTAAAAATATACAAAAAGGAGAAACAAAACTACATCTGAAAGGTTAGGAAAAGGATAATATATTCAACAAACTACATCTGAAAGGATAGGTTGAAGGGTTGGGGAATAAAAACATAAGATAGAACCTACTAAATACACTAAGATTACAAGAGGTTAGGTTAAGGGGTTGGGAATAAGAACATAAGCTAGAACCTACTAAATACAACTTATGAGCAGCTTGATGAACTTTAACAAATAACCCTTGATCTGCAAAAATGACCATTTGAGAAATTGGCCCTTGAAACGAGTAAGTTCCCATATATAAGAAAAACCTTTGAAATGGTTAAATACCCAATCTTAAACAAATAACACTTGAAATGCAAAAACGTCCATTTGAGAAATTATAATTCTTTGAAATGCTTAAATATCCAATCTCTAACAAATAGCACTTGAAATGCATAAGTGACCATTTGAGAAATTAACTAATGAAATGAGTAAATGAATATGAGACAATGATTGACGAAACACAAAGACAAGAAGGAATACTTAAGTTAGATCATGTCTGGTTGGACTAGATAAGTTAGGATACATCAGTTTGGGAAAGTAAGATTAAGTTAGGTAAGACAAGTTAGGTTAGGATAGGATAGGTAAAGTTAGGTAAGATAGGGAAGGTAAGGTAAGTTATGTTAAGCAGAATAAGTTAGGTAAGTTAAGTTAGGATAGGTAAAGTTAGGTTAAGTTAGGGAAGGTAAGGTAAGTTATGTTAGGATAGGTAAAGTTAGGTAAGATAGGGAAGGTAAGGTAAGTTATGTTAAGCAGAATAAGTTAGGTAAGTTAAGTTAGGATAGGTAAAGTTAGGTTAAGTTAGGGAAGGTAAGGTAAGTTATGTTAGGATAGGTAAAGTTAGGTAAGATAGGGAAGGTAAGGTAAGTTATGTTAGGATAGGTAAAGTTAGGTAAGATAGGGAAGGTAAGGTAAGGTATGTTAGGATAGGTAAAGCTAGGTTTAGGAACGTTACGTTAACTAAGTAACATTGGGTGGAGAGGATAGGTTACGTAGGTTTGAACAGTGTAGTTCAGAGAACAGTTTTAGGGTAAAGCAACTAAGAAAATATGCTTAACAGAAATGCAGGTTTGGTATGAAAAGCTGAACTAGTTACATTTTGGAGAGAAAATTTTATGACTGAAGATGTCTTAAAGAATAACATGATGGAAGAAGGAGAGTTTCTTTGATGAATGAAGGTGTCTTAGAGAACAACTTTGGAGAACGAAGATGAATTAGAGATCGCTTTGATGACTCTGAGAATAACTCTGGTCAACGAATATGGATTGGAAAGTTTCTCTAATGAACGAAGGTGAGTTAAGATTAACTTTTATGATTTAGAGAACATCTTTGGTAGCTCTGAGAAAGACTTTGTTGTCTTAGAGAATAACTTTCAGGACTTAGAGAATGTCTTTGATGAATGGAAGTGAGTTAGAGAATAACATATCATGACTGAGAATAACTTTTGATAACTCTTAGAACAACTTTGATGTCTTAGAGAATAACTTTAGATGTCTCTGAGAATGTCTTTGGATAACTCTGAGATTAACTTTGATGTCTTTGAAACAACTTTGACGTCTCTTGGAATAACTTTTTGTGGACATGAGAATATCTTTGGATAACTCTGAGATTAACTTTGATAGCTCTGGGAATAACTTTTATGATTTTGAGAACATCTTTGATGTCTTGGAGAACAACATTGATGTTTAGAGAATAACTTTGATGACCAAGATTAACTTTAGATGTCTCTGAGAATAACTTTATAACATAGAAATTAACTTTAGATGTCTCTGAAAATAACTTTGATGACTTCGAGAATAACATTTGATGACTCTGAGAATAACTTTGATGAAAGAAGATGTCTTAGATTAACTTTTGATGACTTTGAAAACAAGTTTGATGAACAAAGATGTTTTGAAAGTTTCTCTGACGAACGAAGGTGACTCTGAGAGTAACTTTTATGTCTTAGAGAAGAACATTGATGGTTTAGAGAGAATATCTTTGATGAAAAATGATGTCTTAGATTAACTTTGATGACTCTGTGAATAAGTTTGATGACTTTGAGAACAAGTTTGATAGCTCTGAGAATGACTTTTATGCCTCTGAAAATAACTTTGATGAATAAAGATGTTTTGGAAAGTTTCTCTGAAGAACGAAGGTGACTCTGAGAATAACTTTTGTTAGCTCTTTGAATAACTTTGATGTCTTTGAAACAACTTTGATGAACGAGAGTGAGTTAGAGATTACCTTTGCTAACTCTGAGATCAACTTTGATGAACAAAAGAGAGTTAGAGATTACATTTGATAACTCTAAGATTAACTTTAGATGTCTCTGAGACAAACTTTTATAACATAGAAATTAACTTTAATGACCAAAGTGAGTTAGAGAATACCTTTTGATGACTCCGAGAATAATTTTGATAGCTCTGAGAATGACTTTTGTTGTCTTGGAATAACTTTTGATTGTTCTGAGAATAACTTTTGTTGTCTTGGAATAACTTTTGATTGTGCTGAGAATAACTTTGAGGGCTTAGAGAATGTCTTTGATGAATGGAAGAGTCCCATTGAAGTCTTAAGGAAGTCTTTGATGTCTCGAAGGATGTCTTAGAGTGTAACTTTGGCGTCTTTGAGTAAGTCCTTGATGTATTGATGAGCGTCTTTGATTTATCGAAGAGTAACTTTGGTGTAACGGAGAGCACCTTTGACTATTTTTCTTACTTAGCGACATATAATTTTAGTTACGAAAGTGTTGAAAAAGTTACATTTGACTATTTTTTCTTACTTAGTGACATATAATTTTAGTTACGAAAGTGTTGAAAAAGTTACATTTGACTCTTTTAGTTGAGGAAAAAGACAAAATATGACGACAGTGACTATTTTAGTGCTCCACAAAGTATAATGCCAGTTAAGAACGACGATGATAGATATCTTTGACTATATTTTCTTACTTGACTATGGATAAAGTTAGTTATGAACAGTGCTGAAAAGATTCCTTTGACAATTTTTAGCTAAGCGAAAGGCGGTTTTAGTTAAGAACGGTGTTGAATGAGGTAAATCCTGACTATTTTCAGATGAGAGAAGTGATATTTCAGTTAAGAAAAGACAAGGAAACATGATGAAGTAACTATTTTTAGTTGACCGATGAATACTTTTAGTTAAGCAAAAGCCAAAACATGATGAACATGACTTTTTCTGATGATTGGCAGATAATTTTAGTTATGAAATGACAATGAAACATGATGTCTTAGATTAACTTTGACGTCTCTTGGATTAACTTTGATGACTGAGAGTGAGTTAGAGATTACCTTTGTTAACTCTGAGAATAACTTTGATGAACAAAGATGTTTTGGAAAGTTTCTCTGAAGAACGAAGGTGACTCTGAGAATAACTTTTGTTAGCTCTTTGAATAACTTTGAGAATGACTTCTGAGAACATGGGTAGTATTTGAACGCGTCTTTGATGTAATGAAAAGTAACTTTGATGACTCGAAGATATCTTGCAGATCAACTTTGATGACAGAGATTAACTTTTGTTGTTTTAGAGATTAACTTTTTGATAGCTCCGAGAATAACTTTTATGCCTCTGAGATTAACTTTAATGAACGAACATGTCTTAGAAAGTTCTCTGATGAATGAAAGGCTACTTGGAGAATAGCATTTTGATAACTGAGATTAACTTTTTGATGACTCTGAGAATAACTTTGAGGATGCGAGTAAATTTTTGAGTGTTTGAGAGCGTCTTTTTGTTATCTCGAAGAGTAACTTTGGTGTTACGGAGAGCACCTTTGACTATTTTTTCTTACTTAACGACATATAATTTTTACGAAAGTGCTGAAAAAGTTACATTTGACTATTTTTTTCTTACTTAGCGACATATAATTTTAGTTACGAAAGTGTTGAAAAAGTTACATTTGACTATTTTTAGTGCTCCACAAAGTATAAATGGAAGTTAAGAACGACGATGATAGATATCTTTGACTATATTTTCTTACTTGACGAAAACATAATGGCTGTTACGAAATGATGAATATGACTTTTTCTGTTGATTGATGGATAATTTTAGTTATGAAATGACAATGAAACATGAAGAAGTAACTATTTTTAGTTGACCGATGAATACTTTTAGTTGAGCAAAAGCCAAAACATGATGAACATGACTTTTTCTGATGATTGGCAGATAATTTTAGTTATGAAATGACAATGAAACATGATGAACACGGTTATTTTCTGATGAATGGGGAATATGTTTAGTTAAGAAATGATGAAAGTTATTATTTTTAGTTGATTGACGATGGATAAAAGCTAGTTATGAACAGTTTTGGGAAGTTTCCTTTGACAATTTTTCTTGATGAAACATAGCGCCTGTTAAGAAAGTGCTGAAAAAGTTTCCTTTGACAATTTTTAGCTAAGAGAAAGGTTGTTTTAGTTAAGAACAGTGTTGAATGAGGCTATTTCTGACTATTTTTAGTTGACTGGATAATAGGTTTAGTTGAGAAATGACGAAAGTGACTATGTTTTAGTTTGATTGGCGAAAAATTTTTTTAGTTAAGGAACGTTAGATAGGGGAAAAACCCAGAGAACATATGGGGAACATGGCAAAGAACACATGTAAGAAAAGTTGATGAATACAGTGAACATGCTGGGAATATGAACTTACAGAGAACATGAAAACATGATAAGGAGAATAGGGATTACAAAGAATGAACAATGGACTTGTAAAGAACATGGAGAATATGACAAAGAATGTAGAAAACATGTAAGTGAAGGTGAAAAAACGAAGTGATCTTGTGAGGAACATGAACTTGTAGAGGAACATGAATATTGACAAAGAACACAAAAATATGGAAGTTAGCATGAATATTGAGTATAAAAGTTGTAAAGAGAATATGTGATGAATATGAAAACATAGAAAATATGACTAGAATTTGTAGAGAAAGTAATGAGACTAATAGAAAGATTACAGAAAAAATGGAGATACTTGTGAAAATATGAACTGAATGGGACTGTGAACATTTGAAGAACATGGAGTGAACACGGATGAGAATACGAAGAACACAGTGAATATAGAGAAAATATGCAAATACAGTATGATTATTGAAGGTTTTGATACGTTGGGGATTGATATGTTGGGGATGAGAAGGGTAAAGTAATTACTCAGATAAACAGATAGGCTGGAGAGGGACTTGATCGAATATATTTATGTCTGATGATCTAAGGCTGAGGAAATGGAGCTTTGTTAATGTCCAGATTAATTTTACTACGTTAGAAAATAAGGTGATCTTAAATCTCAGGGTGATTTAGTTGGAAAATAAAGAACTTGCACAAATGAACTAAGCTGGGGCACAAGAGTTGAAACTTGATAACTGAACTGGTTTTTATTTACTATGTCTGAAAATGTAGTTGGGTGATTTGGACTGAGAGTAATGATTTTACAAAAGTGAGCTTGGACAGAGGACAAGAGCTAGTTTTATAATTGTTTACTTCATATTTACTATGTCTGAAATACAGAGGGTAAAAAATTTCAGGGAAATTGATGGTTTATTTACAAAGACTTGAGGGTGGAAGAGGGTGGGGGACGAGAGCTGGAGCTCGATAACTGACTTGATTTTATTTACTAACTTTGAAGTATGTCTGCTTTTAATTTTAGGGAAATTGATGGGTTATTTACAAAGATACGAAGGAGAACTAAGGCGGGGACGAGAGCTGGAGCTCGATAACTGACTTGATTTTATTTACGGTGTCTGAAATACAGAGGGTAGAAATTTCAGGGAAATTGGTGGTTTATTTACAAAGATATGAAAGAGAACTAAGGCGGAGGACAAGAGCTGGAGCTTGGTAACTGTTTTGATCTTATTTATGGTGTCTGAAATACAGAGGCTAAAAATCTCAGGGAATTTGGACTGTTACTAATGATTTTGTACAAATGAACTAAGCTGGGGACAAGAGCTAGAGTTTGATAATTGTTTGCATTTACTAAACTATGTCTGAAATACAGAGGGTAGAAATTTCAGGGAAATTGGACTGATACTAACGAAGATACGAGAGAGAGCTAAGGCGGAGGACAAGAGCTGGAGCTTGGTAATTAAATTACTGTATTGAACTACATTTGAAATATGATTATTTTTAAATTTTAGAGGGATTGGAATGATAGTATTCATTATACGACAGGGGACTAAGGTGGGGAACGTGAGCTAGAACTTGCTTACTAACATGATTTATTTGTGTAAAACTGACTTGCTTAATGAAAAGGAGCAAACATACTGACTTGCTTAATGAAAAGGAGCAAACATACGATGTTGGAAAATAGTTGAACTGAATGAAAGGAGAGAGAGAGAGAGAGGAGGGACGGTCCAGATATTATGAGAAGATAACATAAGATAAGAGGTCTGGCTGACCGGGCGTAAAGTAAACACAGGTGAGGCGACAGATTGCGAGGTAAGGGGGGGAGGGAGGGGGGTGTGATGTACGAAACCCTGAAAACAATGACTTACACAGGTGATTTTCTAAATTTATATGAATAACTAAGGCTTACATAGACGATTTTGTAAGTTGAAAACATGTAAAATATGTCCGTAGAGTTCTCCTGGAAGCCCTAAAGTGCTACACACGTTATTTGAATTTGTCCCATAAGGCCTTAACAAACTTCTATGTCTCGGAAATTATTTTTCTCATAAGAAATCCTTACTTCTAAAATCTGTGACTGACAAAATTTACCTGAAACCCTTGGGGCCCACAGGGGATTTTCTAAATTTACCTGAAACCCTTGGGGCGCACAGGGGATATTTGACCTGAAAAAAAAATGGGGACCTGTGGCGCTTACACCCCACAGGGGTCCTCTGGCAAAAAAAAAAATGGGGACCTGTGGCATGTCATCCCTACAGGGGTCCTCTGGCAAAAAAAAAAAATGGGGACCTGTGGCATGTCATCCCTACAGGGGTCCTCTGGCAAAAAAAAAAAATGGGGACCTGTGGCATGTCATCCCTACTACTTACACCCTCCTCCTCACCACCTACACCCACCTCTACACCTGTCTCTTCTACACCTACACGTCTCCACAACACCTACACATTTCTCCTCTACACCTACACCCTCCTGCTCTACACCTTCACCTGTCTCCTCTCCACCTACACCCACCTCCTCTACACCTGCACCCGTCTCCCCTACACCTACACCCGTCTCCTACACCTACACCCTCCTCTACACCTACACCTGTCTCTTCTACACCTACACCTGTCTCTTCTACACCTACACCTGTCTCTTCTACACCTGCACCTGTCTCTTCCACACCTACACCCTCCTCCTCTATACCCGTCTCCTCTACACCCATCTCCTCTACACCTACACCCTCTTCCTCTACACTTTCACCTGTCTCCTCTACACCTACACCAGTCTCCTCTACACCTACACCCTCCTTCTCTACACCTATACCCGTCTCCTCTACACCTACACCTGTCTCTTCCACACCTACACCTGTCTCTTCTACACCTATACCCTCCTCCTCTACACCTACACCCATCTCCTCTACACCTACACTCTCCTCCTCTACACCTTCACCCATCTCCTCTACACCTACACCTGTCTCTTCTACACCTATACCCTCTTCACCTACACCCACCTCTACACCTACACCTGTCTCTTCTACACCTACACCTGTCTCTTCCACACTTACACCCGTCTCCTCAACACCTACACCCTCCTCCTATACACCCGTCTCCTCTACACCTACACCCCTCCTCCTCTACACCTTCACCCGTCTCCTCTACACCTACACCCGTCTCCTCTACACCTACACCCGTCTCCTCTACACCTACACCCGTTTCCTCTACACCTACACCCGTTTCCTCTACACCTACACCTGTCTCCTACACCTACACCTGTCTCTTCTACACCTACACCTGTCTCTTCTACACCTGTCTCTTCCACACTTACACCCGTCTCCTCAACACCTACACCCTCCTCTACACCCGTCTCCTCTACACCTACACCCCTCCTCCTCTACACCTTCACCCGTCTCCTCTACACCTACACCAATCTACACCTACATCCTCCTCCTCTACACCTACACCCATCTCCTCTACACCTACACCTGTCTCTTCCACACCTACACCTTTCTCTTCTACACCTATACCCTCCTCCTCTACACCTACACCCATCTCCTCTACACCTACACTCTCCTCCTCTACACCTTCACCCGTCTCCTCTACACCTACACCAGTCTCCTCTACATCTACTCCCTCCTCCTCTACATCTACACCCACCTCCTCTACACCTACACCCGTCTCCTCTACACCTACACCCGTCTCCTCTACACCTACACCCATCTCCTCTACACCTACACCCGTCTCCTCTACACCTACACCCGTCTCCTCTACACCTACACCCGTCTCCTCTACACCTACACCCACCTCCTCAACACCTACACCAGTCTCCTCTACACCTACACCCGTCTCCTCTACACCTACACCCGTCTCCTCTACACCTACACCCGTCTCCTCTACACCTACACCCGTCTCCTCTACACCTACACCCATCTCCTCTACACCTACACCCGTCTCCTCTACACCTACACCTGTCTCCTCTACACCTACACCCGTCTCCTCTACACCAACACCCGTCTCCTCTACACCTACACCTGTCTCCTCTACACTTACACCCTCCTCCTCTACACCTACACCCGTCTCCTCTACACCTACACCCGTCTCCTCTACACCTACACCCTCCTCTACACCACCTGTCTCTTCTACACCTACACCTCTCTTCTTCACCTACACCTGTCTCTTCTACACCTGCACCTGTCTCTTCCACACCTACACCCTCCTCCTCTACACCCGTCTCCTCTACACCTACACCCTCTTCCTCTACACTTTCACCTGTCTCCTCTACACCTACACCCTCCTCTACACCTATACCCGTCTCCTCTACACCTACACCTGTCTCTTCTACACCTATACCCTCCTCTTCACCTACACCCGTCTCCTCTACACCTACACTCTCCTCCTCTACACCTTCACCCATCTCCTCTACACCTACACCTGTCTCTTCTACACCTACACCCTCTTCACCTACACCCACCTCTACACCTACACCTGTCTCTTCTACACCTACACCTGTCTCTTCCACACCTACACCCGTCTCCTCAACACCTACACCCTCCTCCTCTACATCCGTCTCCTCTACACCTACACCCCTCCTCCTCTACACCTTCACCCGTCTCCTCTACACCTACACCAGTCTCCTCTACACCTACATCCTCCTCCTCTACACCTACACCCGTCTCCTCTCCACCTACACCCGTTTCCTCTACACCTACACCTGTCTCCTACACCTACACCTGTCTCTTCTACACCTACACCTGTCTCTTCTACACCTACACCTGTCTCTTCCACACTTACACCCATCTCCTTAACACCTACACCCTCCTCTACACCCGTCTCCTCTACACCTACACCCCTCCTCCTCTACACCTTCACCCGTCTCCTCTACACCTACTACACCAGTCTACTCTACACCTACATCCTCCTCCTCTACACCTACACCCATCTCCTCTACACCTACACCTGTCTCTTCCACACCTACACCTGTCTCTTCTACACCTACACCCTCTTCACCTACACCCACCTCTACACCTACACCTGTCTCTTTTACACCTACACCTGTCTCTTCAACACCTACACCCGTCTCCTCAACACCTACACCCTCCTCCTCTACACCCGTCTCCTCTACACCTACACCCCTCCTCCTCTACACCTTCACCCGTCTCCTCTACACCTACACCATTCTCCTCTACACCTACATCCTCCTCTACACCTACACCCGTTTCCTCTACACCTACACCCGTTTCCTCTACACCTACACCTGTCTCCTACACCTACACCTGTCTCTTCTACACCTTCACCTGTCTCTTCTACACCTACACCTGTCTCTTCCACACTTACACCCGTCTCCTCAACACCTACACCTGTCTCTTCCACACTTACACCCGTCTCCTCAACACCTACACCCTCCTCTACACCCATCTCCTCTACACCTACACCCCTCCTCCTCTACACCTTCACCCGTCTCCTCTACACCTACACCAGTCTACTCTACACCTACATCCTCCTCCTCTACACCTACACCCATCTCCTCTACACCTACACCTGTCTCTTCCACACCTACACCTTTCTCTTCTACACCTATACCCTCCTCCTCTACACCCACACCCATCTCCTCTACACCTACACTCTCCTCCTCTACACCTTCACCCGTCTCCTCTACACCTACACCAGTCTCCTCTACATCTACTCCCTCCTCCTCTACACCTACACCCACCTCCTCTACACCTACACCCGTCTCCTCTACACCTACACCCGTCTCCTCTACACCTACACCCGTCTCCTCTACACCTACACCCACCACCTCTACACCTACACCAGTCTCCTCTACACCTACACCAGTCTCCTCTACACCTACACCAGTCTCCTCTACACCTACACCCGTCTCCTCTACACCTACACCCGTCTCCTCTACACCTACACCCGTCTCCTCTACACCTACACCCGTCTCCTCTACACCTACACCCGTCTCCTCTACACCCGTCTCCTCTACACCTACACCCGTCTCCTCTACACCTACACCCGTCTCCTCTACACCTACACCTTTCTCTACACCTACACCCGTCTCCTCTACACCTACACCCGTCTCCTCTACACCTACACCCGTCTCCTCTACACCTACACCCGTCTCCTCTACACCTACACCCGTCTCCTCTACACCTACACCCGTCTCCTCTACACCTACACCCGTCTCCTCTACACCTACACCTGTCTCCTCTACACCTACACCCGTCTCCTCTACACCTACACCCATCTTCTCTACACCTACACCCGTCTCCTCTACACCTACACCCACATACAATATAAATAAATCAAAATAAAAACGCTTGCATAGATTAATCAACATTACCTAGAACATCGTCAGTGGAGAACAATTGATATTACTGAGGAACAAGTAAGTTGAGAGCCAAGAACATTCTCATGAAGAACACTCTGGCGTAGAACAATGAACATTTCCCTGAACACTCTGAGAAGCAGGTGAGGAAACACCTCAGGAGGAGTTTTTCTCAGATGTTTCAAGAATACATGTCTGAAGATTTTTAAAGTTATTTTTTTTTCAGTTCAGTGTTGAAGCGAAAGTCTTTTATGCCTTTGATAAATTACAAAAAAGAGAGGAGGTAGTATAATAAAGTTTTTATGGAAGTATTTTAGTAATATTTCATAAAAAAAGGTCCTTTTTGACGAGTACGATAGCAAGGACTCCACGCCGGGGCGGCAACACATAAAACAAAACAAAAAAGCCAAACTGCATGCAACAAACAAAAGACTTTTCTCTTAATGCCTGGTAAGAATTGCTACAAAAGTTCGATTTTTAGAGCTTGTTGGAACAAAGAAAGAACTTTAGAGCTGTTGTCCTGCGACCTTTGAAGAAACGGGTTGTCTGGGAGAACTGACGGAGAACACTGCCCTAACTTTCTCACTCTCAGTCACAGCAATGTCTCGTGGTTACGAATGTTGCAGGTCACTGCTCGTGTTGGCCTTGGTGAGTTTCTGTATTTACTACTAGCTGTACCCGGCCATGCGTTGCTGTGGCTCAGCAACCCTTCCCTGTCCTCTCGTCCTCCCCGCCATTCCCCACTCTCCGGTCCCCGGTCCCCCTCGTCCTCCCTACTATTCCCCACTCCCTCGTCCCTTGTCCTCCCACCATCCCCCACTCTACTCCTTCGTCATCCCCACCATCCCCAACTTCCCCATCCCCTCGTCCTCCCTGCCATTCCCCACTCCCTCGAACTCCCTGCCATTCCCCACTCCCTCGTTCCTTGTCCTCCCCACCATCCCCTACTCTATTCCCTTCGTTCTCCCCTCCATTCCCCACTCCCTCATCCGATGCATTCCCAAATGATCTGATGAGCACCCACTGTACACAGCCCACCTCACCACCGTAGGGGCGAGTGCCATTTCGTTCCTCCCTTCTGCTTAGCTGTGACTCCGCAAGCTCCTTTGCCATCACCTGGGAGAGAACCTAACTCACTTTTGTGACCCAGAAGCACAACGCACGCTGCCTCCTCTGCGTCCCACTGCGCTGTCCCACCCGAGCACGCTAAGAGGTTAGGACAGCGGGAAATTCTCTTAAAGTTTCAAAACGTCATGAAAAAACGTTAATTGAAAGTTTCCTCTCCTAACCTTACCGAGTAGGCCGGACGACTCAAACAGAAAACAGGACAGTACGTCACTTTCATGAGCCGATTTCATTTCATATTATGTCCAATTTTGGCCAAAGCAGACGAGCGAAAAGCGACATTACTTTAAGAGGACGGGATGTAGTGTTATCGTGTTTGTCTGTCTGCGTGACGAGGTTAATTGAAGAGTCAGTGAAGTAAATTAGTTGTGGTCATTAACTGTCCGGTGAGGCAGTGTAATTAGCGTAATTATGTGAGGTGACACATTCTTGTTTGGGAAGCTGTCTTGAGTGATATAGTTGTGTTAATGTAATTTGTCTTGATTAAGCTGTCCTCCGTGTGTCAGTACTAATTACTTACTGATTGTTTAATTGTCTTGATGACAGAGTAATTACTGTTAATTATTTCTTCAGTTGTCGGACTGAGTGACAGGTGGTCATTAACGTAAATTACTGTTGTTGTTAACTGTCTGGATGACAGTAATTAACGTAATTAATCATTGTAAATATCCCAAATTGTGGTTTTGATTAAACTGATTTGTAGTCAACTGTTCTTATCTGTGTGATACGAACAGATAAAGTAATTGTTTTGATTGTCGTCCTTAATGACATGTATTAAGGTAATTTGTGAGGGTTTACCACCCTGGAAACACAAACCGAAACTGTCTCTATTTTCCGCTTGTTACAACTTGTAATAACGTGGTTACATCGTGTTTATAACGTATTAGAACGTTGTTACAACTTGCTATATTGGTTGTTATAACTGGTTAGGTGTTAAAACTTGTTCCAACGTTGTACCAACGTCGTAGTTTCGGTGTGTGTTTGGTCTCCATGGAGACCGTCTCAGTGACCCAAATTCAAATTTAAAATTCAAATTAAAATTTTTATTGAGGAAAAGTACACACACATAGATGATTTACAACATAATGTTGTATTTATAGATAGAGCTAGTACATACATTACCTAGAGCCACTAGTACGCAGCGTTGTAGGCAAATAACATTGTTGTTATTGTTTTGTTGCAATTGTTTGGAGTTGCATCTTGAGTGCAAGTGAGCACCCGTATTGTTGAGTCTAGTTCAGGAGCCAGATTCACGAAAGCACTTACGCAAACACTTACGAACCTGTCCATCTTTTCTTAATCTTTGGCGGCTTTGTTTACAAATATTAAACAGTTAATGAGCCCTGAAGCACCAGGAGGCTGTTTATAACAATAACAACAGTTGATTGGCAATTTTTCATGCTTGTAAACTGTTTAATAAATGTAACCAAAGCCGTCAAAGATTGAGGAAAGATATACACGTTCATACGAACGTGTATATCTTTCCGTATGTTCATATGTTCCGTATGTTTCCGTATGTTCAACGTATGTTCGTATGTTCATACGAACATACGAACATACGTTCGTAATGTTCACTCAGTCACCGGCCCCCTGTGTGTGTGTGTGTGTGTGTGCTTGCAGGGGTTGAGCTCTTGTGGGATATTTGGGGCTTGATTGTGATTATTTAAATATTAATGTAGTAAATTAAATTACGAAGGACCACCCGCTTTTATAGTAAAGAGGGAAACTGAGAATTTCTGATCATTAGATAATTCCTAGATGAACCAGTAACTATGGATAAAATACTAGAGAATATGATCATAGAAATAATTAATGGGCTGTATAATTAAATGAATCAAACCCTCAAACACCTACATTGGGGGGTTATTACTGGAGGTAAGTACGTCCAGGAATTAGTGTGGTTCGTTCACTAATTCAATTAATAATAATCTAATCCTATAAATTTTATATTGAAACTGATATCATTACCATAAATGAGAACATAGATTATAAGTATAGTAATGAGAGTTACAGTAAACACATATTAATCCTGAGGAATTCTGCACATAAAGAATTGCAATAGATTCATGAAAGAATATAAAATCTTAGCTTAATGATGATTCCTCTAGACAAGCCATGGAGTTTCCTCTTATTCTCTGGACTCGGTTGGCTGACGAATGGGACGGATTAACATGGGAGAAGGCGGCAGGAAGAATTCTTCTCACGTGCTGCAAGACAAATATTTACAGTAGCAACTAATTTAACTACTGAATCTCTATATTCAAGAAATTGAGAGTTACAGGTGACAAAATTTAATCACCTGTTATTAGATGTTATCATGCGTCATAACGGTCAATCACCCAGCTACTACAAAACTCTTTACTAGATGCATCACATAAAGGGAATATACTTAGCTGAAAGGGCACTGTATAAGTTTTAAGATTGCCGGAATTCGCGTCCCCAGGCTCCGGCTAAGCCTATCCTGGATAGTGGCGCACTTCGCTGGCTGGTCACGTGTCGTCAAGAACCAGGTTAAAAGGTTCCTTATCTGACACCAGCTGAAGATATTATCTGCAAGGTTATTCACGCCTTACAGTGGCGACTTTCATCTGAGGATGGATAACGTCTGCCCTAGTGGCTGGGCAATGGCGTCTCCTTGTGAGTACGGTATGCGCAGGTCTGCCTCTGAGCGGCTCCACACGTGTACTGAGTTGGTCCTCTTCAACCCACGCCGCGTCGCGCGTTCATAAAACAAATTATGTCACGAACATTAATATTTCTCGCATTTACGCTTGAAACGTTGAAGACTGGACGGGTTTATTATTTAGAGGAGGAAATTATTATTATTTACCACTTTAAGAATAGTAAATATATAAGGGAGAGGAATTAATGTCTCCCCATGGCATTCACTGGTGACGTTAGCTTTATTACGAGATAAACGTTATGACTCCAACGCTCTATTCGGCTTTTAGTTGGAAGTCAATTCATCTGCAATTAGTTATCATACAGAATGCCTTAGTTATAGAGAATCGAATTTAATTCTCACATACATTGAATATAATGTGTTTACTGTAAGGAAATCTGACGCAATACTGGCATCAGGTGACGTGAGAATTCTAGCCTACTGTACAGATGGAATTATTAGTACATGAGAATTCTACGTGTTGTTAATTTTACTTACTACAATAATTAATATAGTAATAAGTAATGAGAATACAACAGTGTTGTATTCGGTGTTGGAAATATCCAACATAACTCCGGGGGGAGGATTCTAGGGTCGTAGTGTACTGTGTAGTACTGACCTATCCCAAAGTGATATTAAGATTAGTACATTAGTATGTTAATATGTTAGTATGTTAGTACACACATAACAAACGTCCCGGATTTATCAATGGCTTACAAGAACTTGAGTCTTGCTATTTACATGTCAAATGAAACATGTTGCTTGTAGCCTACACAATATTTATAGAATTTAACTCTCCCAATTTAAACTAACAGAATCTACGGTGATGCGATATCCTGGGTCATAGTGACATGTAATGTTTTGTTACGTGATATCACATCGTAGTATCATCATAGTTATCTCAGTGGGAAGTGAAGGAAATTACTCTTCTTCAGAGTTGTAATAGGCTTGCTGTTTCCCTTAGTGGAAACATGCATGAAATATTGAAACATTAAATGATTAAGTTATCGGCAATCAGGAACACTCTAAAGCTCACAATAAACTCAACAACTAGGGTCGCAGTGACATGTAATGGTGTATTACGTAGCGGCTGAATCGTAGGTAAACTCAGAATAAGTTCCTAAGAACTGATAACACTATTGTATGATTATACAGTAAAGTATTATTAGTCATTTAAGATCAAGGAGACTATGACACTACAGTAAGGTGACTGTCTAGGGTCGCTGTGACTTGTAACTATTGAGTTACTAGACAATAACATCACGCAGCATCACGATCACCTCAAATTCAAATGAGGAAATTGAATTTAATGTGCACTGCCGTGCAATAGTCATTCTGACTGATGGTACAATTAATTTGCTAACTAGCTAAAATAATAGAAGTAGAGAACTGAAAAGTTTATTCATTAAATCAAGGAAAATTCTGAGTCGACAGTGAGATTAGTAGCCTAGTCATTCTGACTTATGAGCTAATTAAACGGCAGCTCATAGGCTTGACACTGTAAACTGGTTAGTACGAAATCACCTTTACATGAATTTGAGTTTATTAAATCAGTCCCTATAGATTCAGATTCAGATTCAGGTTCAGATGTTTATTCAGGTAAGGTATATACATACAAGTGAAGTTACATTAATGGATTGATATATAGATAGAGCTAGTACATACAATGCCTAAAGCCACTATTACGCAATGCGTTTCGGGCAAGAAAAACATTAATATCTAGAACTTAATACTAATTGAGCATAAAGAATAAAAGGTGTTGAGAACAAATACAAATAAAGATAAAAAAAAGGGGGAACATGACTGAAAAAGCAGCACAAATACAATAGGTTGACAGTGTTGATTAAAAAAAAAAAAAAAGAAAATAACAGACATGGGTTGACAATAGAGGAGTGAGGTAGATTACAGGGAATTTATTAGGTAGTGTTTAGTTTTTATCTTAAACTGGTTGAGAGAGGTACAGTCTTTAACATGGTTGGGAAGGTCATTCCACATTCTGGGCCCCTTGATTTGCAGAGCATTTCTAGTTTGATTAAGACGTACTGATTAAGACGTAGGGGGCCTCGTAGCCTGGTGGATAGCGCGCAGGACTCGTAATTCTGTGGCGCGGGTTCGATTCCCGCACGAGGCAGAAACAAATGGGCAAAGTTTCTTTCACCCTGAATGCCCCTGTTACCTAGCAGTAAATAGGTACCTGGGTGTTAGTCAGCTGTCACGGGCTGCTTCCTGGGGGTGGAGGCCTGGTCGAGGACCGGGCCGCGGGGACACTAAAGCCCCGAAATCATCTCAAGATAACCTCAAGATACTCTAGGAATATCAAAACTGTATTTATTTCTGGTGTGGTGCTCATGGGTTCTGTTACAACCTTCTATGAAGCTTTTAAGATCAGGATTGGCATTATAGTTTAGCGTTTTATATATGTATAATACACATGAGAGAATGTGCAGTGACTTAATATCTAACATATTAAGAGATTTGAGTAGGGGTACCGAGTGATGTCTGGGGCCAGAGTTGGATATTGTTCTAATAGCGGCTTTGTGTTGGGTAATTAGAGGATTAATTGCATTAATTGCAATTAATTAATTGCATTAATTGCAATAATTGATTGCATTAATTGCAATTAATGGTGAGTACAGACTAGGCTAGTACTCAGTTGACACTAACTAAAGTCCCTAAACCTACCTAAATAAATGGTTTGAATTTCTAACCTACCTAAGTAAGGGACTAAGCTAATTGTGAGCAAAAATGTACTCGAATTAACATTGTGAGCAGTATTGAGCTCATTAACAAGTCGAGCTATATTGAACTCGTGAACATGGTGAGCTACAGTGAGCTCGTCAACAGTGTTGACAAGGTGAGCTGCAGTGAGCTCGTTAACATGGTGAGCTACAGTGAGCTCGTCAACAGTGTTGACAGGGTGAGCTGCAGTGAGCTCGTTAGCAGTGCTAACAGGGTGAGTTACAGTGAACTCGTCAACAGTGTTGACAGGGTGAGCTACAGTGAGCTCGTTAGCAGTGCTAACAGGGTGAGTTACAGTGTTGACAGAGTGAGCTACAGTGAGCTCGTTAGCAGTGCTAACAGGGTGAGTTACAGTGAACTCGTCAACAGTGTTGACAGGGTGAGCTCGTTAGCAGTGCTAACAGGGTGAGTTACAGTGAACTCGTCAACAGTGTTGACAGGGTGAGCTACAGTGAGCTCGTTAGCAGTGCTAACAGGGTGAGTTACAGTGAACTCGTCAACAGTGTTGACAGGGTGAGCTCGTCAACAGTGTTGACAGGGTGAGCTACAGTGAGCTCGTTAGCAGTGCTAACAGGGTGAGTTACAGTGAACTCGTCAACAGTGTTGACAGGGTGAGCTCGTTAGCAGTGCTAACAGGGTGAGTTACAGTGAACTCGTCAACAGTGTTGACAGGGTGAGCTACAGTGAGCTCGTTAGCAGTGCTAACAGGGTGAGTTACAGTGAACTCGTCAACAGTGTTGACAGGGTGAGCTCGTCAACAGTGTTGACAGGGTGAGCTACAGTGAGCTCGTTAGCAGTGCTAACAGGGTGAGTTACAGTGAACTCGTCAACAGTGTTGACAGGGTGAGCTGCAGTGAGCTCGTTAGCAGTGCTAACAGGGTGAGTTGCAGTGAACTCGTCAACAGTGTTGACAGGGTGAGCTACAGTGAGCTTGTTAGCAGTGCTAACAGGGTGAGTTACATTGAACTCGTCAACAGTGTTGACAGGGTGAGCTGCAGTGAGCTCGTTAGCAGTGCTAACAGGGTGAGTTACATTGAACTCGTCAACAGTGTTGACAGGGTGAGCTACAGTGAGCTCGTTAGCAGTGCTAACAGGGTGAGTTACAGTGAACTCGTCAACAGTGTTGACAGGGTGAGCTACAGTGAGCTCGTTAGCAGTGCTAACAGGGTGAGTTACAGTGAACTCGTCAACAGTGTTGACAGGGTGAGCTGCAGTGAGCTCGTTAGCAGTGCTAACAGGGTGAGTTCAGTGAACTCGAATTAACGAGGTGGAGTTTTGCATCATTCAATTGTCATGGCGAGCAATATTAAGCTCGTACGCATGGGGAACAAGCACTCATATTATTACATTAATTCTAAAGTGAGCTATGTTAAGCTCATGAAGCATGTTAATTAACAATGCTAATGTTTAACGATAATGCATTAAACATATTAGTTCTCTGTAAATTCACTTACATATTAGTAAGTTTGCAAGTTTGTTCGTGCTGCGTTCCTACACTAAATAAGCAGAAACGAAAGAAAAAACAACTCAAACAATTAATGCAAGTATTTATCACTAACTCTTAGTGCAGAAAACATGGTATTAAGAAGGTTTTCTTGGCAAACCTTTAAGCGCAAGTATAGTGGACCAGTGGTCCTAGTGAATTTATTACTAAATTCAGGAAATGCCAGTGGCATTGAGTGCTAGATTCTCTAGCCTAACATTATTAATTACCTAGGGAGTACTAGATTCTCTAGCCCAACATTACAATTTAACTAGGAAGACTGAGTGTGGTCAGTTACTACTTGTCGAGAATAATTCTAGGTCTGCAGTGAATTCAATGGCTTGGTCGCTGTGACTTGTACTTGTTTGAGTACGGACCATTGGTTTTCACTGAGAGCTATGAAACATCTCGGCGAGTATCAATTGCACTACATTCAATCTGAGTTTATTACTCAGCTGTGTCTCTCCTTTTAGCTTGCTGCTTGAGAATTGATTTACTGCTGACTAATTTATTATTGTTGGCAGGTTTAGGCTTGTTCACATTCAGAACTTTACCAGTAAGTAAGTAGCCTCCTGCAGATTGGAGCATATTCATTCCCAATCGTTTAACATGTCCAGTTATGAACTGGTAATAGTAGTCGGCCCCTACTAGTACATCTATATTGTTAAGGCGGTCAGACGTTAACTTGTTGTCAGCCAAATTAATTTCACGTTCCTGCAGGAAGTGGGCTGTGTACCCCAGACCCTTAATATGTAAGTCTAAAGGTATTTGATCTACAACAATGGCTTGGATAGCCTTGGCATGACTACCTAGTCGTACAAGCGGTTGAACTACGGAGTATTCATGGGTTCCTCGATTTATCATGGACCCTGACAAGTTTAATTTTACCTGTCCTATTGGTTGTAAATTAAGTGCCTCTGCTGCCCTTTGAGTAATGAAAGTTCTCTGGGAACCTTGATCAAATAGTCCACGTATGGTGATCTTGGCTCCTCTGTTCTTCACTTGAAGTTGGGCAGTAGGCAAAGCAGCATCCACTTGAGATGCTTGTGAAGTTACGCTGTACACATCTCGCACCTTGCAGCACTGTACTGGTGTAGATTCTCTACGTCCTATTCTAGGATTGACATAATTAGTCCTAACTAATTTGCACAGTGCAGCATGATGCTTGCCCCTTCTACACCTATTGCAGGTGTTCAGTGGGGTGTCACAGCTGTTAACATTATGTGGTTTGAGACACCTAGTACATTTTGTGTTTGCACCTAGGTTTGAGACACCTAGTGTTTGCTAGGGTGCTTAAAGAATGCAAAGAGGAGCTTTGTGACCCACTGTCAACCATATTTAATAAATCAATAGAGTCAGGCAGAGTGCCAGAGTTTTGGAAAGTTGCTAATGTGATACCAGTTTTTAAGAAAGGAGATAGATCACTTGCGTCTAACTATCGACCAATTAGCCTAACGTCTATTGTGGGAAAGTTACTCGAATCTATAATAGCAAATAAAATTCGTCTTCATCTTGAAAAACATAAATTAATAATTGAGTCGCAACATGGTTTTATAAATGGCCGTTCATGTTTAACAAATTTGTTATCTTTTTATTCTAGCATTGTTGAGGCAGTTGATAGTGGTAAGGATTGCGATGTTGTATACCTTGACTTTAGCAAAGCTTTTGATACAGTGCCACATGAAAGACTGATTAAAAAAATAGAGTCTCATGGTATTGGGGGTGCTATATTAAGCTGGATTAGGGCATGGCTATACCAAAGGAAACAGAGAGTTAGTATAAATGGAATCAAGTCAGAGTGGGAAAATGTTGTAAGTGGAGTGCCTCAAGGCTCTGTCCTGGGACCTCTGTTGTTTATAATATATATAAATGATTTAGATTCAGGTCTGAGTAGCAACATTTGCAAATTTGCCGATGATACGAAAATCGGTAGGGAAATTAATTCGGAGGAGGACTCACTATCACTTCAAGTTGATCTAGATAGGGTTTTGAAATGGTCAAAGGATTGGCAGATGCAGTTTAATGCTGATAAATGTAAAGTTCTGAGGTTAGGTAATGATGATAGAGTTACAAGATACGAGCTAGATGGTGTTGTGATTGCGAAGTCGGATTGCGAAAGGGATCTGGGAGTTATGATTAGTAAGAATTTAAAACAAAAGGATCAATGCATAAATGTTCGTAATAAGGCAAATCGGACACTTGGATTTATTAATCGCAGCGTTAGTAACAAGACACCTGGTGTGGTTCTCAAGCTATATCTTGCTCTAGTTAGGCCCCATTTAGATTATGCAGTTCAGTTTTGGTCGCCATATTATAGAATGGATATAAATTCACTTGAACGTGTCCAGCGTAGGATGACTAAGTTAATTCCCCAAATTAGAAATCTTTCATATGAAGAAAGATTAACAAAGCTTAAGTTGCATTCACTGGAAAGGCGAAGAGTTAGGGGTGACATGATAGAGGTTTACAAGTGGATGAATGGACATAACCGGGGGGATATTAATAGGGTATTAAAAGTATCAACACAGGACAGAACACGAAACAATGGATATAAATTGGATAAGTTTAGATATAGGAAAGACTTGGGTAA
This sequence comes from Procambarus clarkii, assembly GCF_040958095.1. Lineage (NCBI taxonomy): Eukaryota > Metazoa > Arthropoda > Malacostraca > Decapoda > Cambaridae > Procambarus > Procambarus clarkii. The sequence continues at coordinate 19,822,340 of NC_091184.1, read as the reverse complement.
ATACTGGTTCAGTAACAGGGTTGTTGATTTGTGGAACCAATTGCCGCGTAACGTGGTGGAGGTGGGGTCCCTCGATTGTTTCAAGCACGGGTTGGACAAGTATATGAGTGGGATTGGGTGGTTATAGAATAGGAGCTGCCTCGTATGGGCCAATAGGCCTTCTGCAGTTACCTTTGTTCTTATGTTCTTATGTTCTTATTTGTGTAACTGTTTGAGTCGTCTGACTCTTGTGTCTCTATTAGGATAATTAGTACATTTGTACAGAGAATGTTTTTGATTGCAAAACAAGCACATTCCCCATCCTACAGATCGTTTAGGGGTTACCGGTTTAGGTAAAACAGTATTTGCAGGTTGTGATGGTTTTGCTGCTTGCATTTGCTTGTTATTTATTCTCTTGTGAGTACTTGGTGTACTCTGGGGAACCATTAACAGGCTCTTGGGAGTGCTCTTTGGACTATTAGGTCTCTTAGGAGCACCTGTGGGACTCTTAGGCCTCACTGATGAATCAGTGTTTGACTGATTGTTGTTACATGGATTATTAGCACCTTTGTTACCTAGTGACAGTGTCACTTTAGGAGTTTCAGGCAAGGAAACTGATGTAGGTACAGTTTTGGTGCATTCAGATTTAGCATTAATTGCTTGGTCTGCTGTATGATTGCTCATATTACGCAAACCTGTAAATATATCCTGCATTGACAGGGTATTACCATTCTGGCATACATATAATTTATTAAGTGTGTCACCAGACAATTTTCTCTGGATGATAATTTTAGTCATCCACTCAGTAGTTGGGTGATCCACCTCTTTACTGCAAGAATTTATCAGTGACTCAAGCTGAAAACTAAAGTCTTGTAAAGAGTCAACTGATTGCTCTGGCGAAAATAAATTTAATAATTGGTGCACAAGGTTTATAATAGTCTTCTCATTGTTAGCACTTACTTTAGAAGGCTGTTGGGAGCAATTGTGACCATTACTTGTGTTGCTTAAGGCTTCTTGCTTAGCCTCAGCTTTGATTACAGCTTCGACTGCTGCTGCAGCATTAGCTTTATCATTTTCAGGTTCAGATTCACTGATCATTGCAGCTTCACTTGTTTCATCGGCAGCTTCACTTGTTTCTTTGGGTTCTGGTGATAAGCTAGTTAATTCAGTAGCCTTATGTATTGAACTTATAGAATCCAGGGAACATTGAGAAGAGTGGTCTGAAAATTGGTCAGACTCTGTAAACAAATCATCACATGAAGCTGTATTAGATGAGAGGTTAGAAAATGAAGGTTGAACTTCAGTTATGGATCCTGTGTAGTGATCAGTATTAATTAGAGGATTCTCCTCGTCTTGAGGTAGTTCAGGTATTTCATCTGAACTTAGTGTTAACTTGGATACAAGTCTATTAATGATCTGATCTACCCACTCGGGAATATCTTGTCTCGCAAGCACCTCCTTATATCGGTCTAACCTGGTTTGAACGGAATGTTCATAGTTATCGAGATCAGATTCTGTTAGACGTAAGTGGTCTGAGACAGTATGACCGACTTGGAGTAAATTCCTGTGGGACTCGATTACAGTCTATACATGATCATACTTTTGGATGGCGCTCCTTATGTAACTTGCTAGTCTATAGACGTCACCTGGGTCAGTTTCGACACAGAGATGACATTTCATAAGCAGTTTTCCTAAGGGACGTTGAAGAGCTGTCAAGAATCTTGCATTCCTTTCTAAAGGATTCATTCTTGCGGTAAATTGAGCCTGATAGGGCTTATGTAGCTAGTGGTATAGCTATAGTCTGCTCCTTGATGTAGAGCAGGTATAAGTATTGACAGCCTGATATTTCTTGAGGCTGGTTGTAATTTACCTCATTTAGAGGTTAGCTACCTACCTAATAATAAGTAACTAAGATTTGAGTGGTACCTTGGTCTCACTACAGGTGTTCCTCAGCTTAGCTCATCTAAATCAGCCTCGGATGGGTAGTAGACTTACAGTAACACTCAAAGACATACATAGAAATATGCAATAAAATAATTACACAATAAATGGTTAATCCCACCCTTGATAGGGTCAGCACAAAGAATAATATATATCACTAACTAGCTCAAGCCTAGTCGTGAGAATTTCTACTTGAGAAACTACAACTATATTTAGTCTGTGCTTGTGCCAGATTCAACACAATCACAGCCTAAATTGCTACCTAATGAAGGTTGGCAAAGATTATATTATGGTGCAGTAATGTGCAAATAATTGTGCTGTGTTTTTGTTTTTTTTGTATTTTATATAATATACACTTGTGTAATTGTGTGTATAAGAAATTAAATGAACACAAAGGAATTAATTGTGTTTGGCAAGTATTCTACTGCCGTAAATATTATCTAACTCCTGAATGTACTCCTAATTGTGGAATAAATGTTATCAGGGTTAGTAATAATTAACTAGTATGAGATCAGTAATTTATATTAGTATACTGGATCCCTAAATGTTAATGATCCACTGACTTGAGTGAAGCAGTAACTATAACATGGATTCAGGCTATAATGGACAGTCTGCTGACAGCCATATATTGAAACATTGGTATAGCCTAAATGGTTAACACTTAATTGGTGTTAGTGATTAATATAAGGTTATGAGCTGTTGCTCTTGGTGACCTAAAGATTCTACTTCAGTATGAATTGTAGGTCTAAATGTTGTGGGTAATTGGCTATGACCCACTAAAGCTACCTTATACATGAGGTGAAAGTAGCAATATGTTAGTGTGATCTAGACTAACGGTCACACAAGGATTAGTTATTAATGGTTAATATTTTAATTATAAATTTAATGCCTATCCGGTTCGATAAGGACCATAATGTGGGATATTTGGGGCTTGATTGTGATTATTTAAATATTAATGTAGTAAATTAAATTACGAAGGACCACCCGCTTTTATAGTAAAGAGGGAAACTGAGAATTTCTGATCATTAGATAATTCCTAGATGAACCAGTAACTATGGATAAAATACTAGAGAATATGATCATAGAAATAATTAATGGGCTGTATAATTAAATACAATACAATACAACAATACAATTTTATTTAGGTAAGGTACATACATACAATAAATATTTACAAGGATTGTTTGACTTATAGGTATAGCTAGTACATACAATGCCTAAAGCCACTATTACGCAAAGCGTTTCGGGCATGATAAACTTAAATGACAAGCTTTATACTAATTGAGCATAATGAGTAGAATGAAAACAAGAAATGAAAACATAGATGAAAAAGCAGAACAAATACAATTATGTCGACAAACAGCGCTCTTTAAAGAAAAAAACAGACATTGGTTGACAATAGAAGGGTAAGGTAGGTTACAGGGAATTTATTAGGTATAGCTTCGTTTTTAACTTAAACTGGTTGAGAGAGGTACAGTCTTTAACATGGTTGGGAAGGTCATTCCACATTCAGGGCCCATTGATTTGTAGAGCATTTCTAGTTTGATTAAGTCGTACTCTAGGAATATCAAAACTGTATTTATTTCTGGTGTGATGCTCATGGGTTCTGATACAACCTTCTATGAAGCTTTTGAGATCAGGATTGGCATTATAGTTTAGCGTTTTATATATGTATAATACACATGAGAGAATGTGCAGTGACTTCATGTCTAACATATTCAGAGATTTAAGTAGGGGTACCGAGTGGTGTCTGGGGCCAGAATTGGATATTGTCCTAATAGCAGCTTTGTGTTGAGTAATTAGAGGACGTAAGTGATTTTGGGTAGTAGAGCCCCAAGCACAAATACCATAGTTGAGATATGGATAGATAAGGGAGTAATAGAGAGTCACCAGGGCAGGGCGTGGTACATAATATCTGATCTTAGAAAGAATGCCCACAGTTTTTGAAACTTTTTTTGATATGTTTAGAATGTGTCCCTGGAAATTAAGCTTGTGGTCAATGAGAATGCCAAGGAATTTGCCATCTAATTTGTTACAAATTTGGGTATTGTTTATTTTGAGATTTATTTGATTAGGGGATTTATTGCCAAACAGAATATAAAAGGTTTTGTCAATGTTAAGGGTGAGTTTGTTGGCAGTTAGCCACAGATGGACTTTATTTAGCTCAGTATTTACTGTGGCATTTAGAGCAAGGGGATCAGGACTGGAGTAAATGAAGGTTGTGTCGTCAGCAAATAGAATTGGTTTGAGGTGTTGGGAGGCATTTGGAAGGTCATTAATGTAGATGAGAAAGAGGAGAGGGCCAAGTATGCTGCCCTGGGGAACACCAATGTTGATGGGTAGGGTGGGAGAAATTGTATTATTCACAGAAACATATTGGAGCCTGTCAGTAAGGTAGGATTTGAGGTATTGTAGGGAGTGTCCTCTGACTCCATAATGATGTAATTTAAGAAGAAGGTTTTGGTGGTTGACAGTGTCAAAAGCTTTACGCAGGTCCACAAACAACCCAACAGAGAACTCATTTTTATCAAGAGCTGTATGAATCGAGTTAAGCATACTAATAAGTGCATCGTTAGTGCTTTTTTTGGGCCTGAAGCCATATTGGCAAGGGCTAAGTATATTGAGTTTGGCTAGATATGAGTAAAGCTGCTTATAGATTAGTTTTTCAAAAAATTTTGACAAGTTTGGCAGGATAGATATAGGTCTGTAGTTGTTAACATCTGTGAGATTACCACATTTGTGGACAGGCGTTACTCTCGCTTTTTTTAGAATATCTGGGAAGGTTTGGAGTTCAAGTGACTTGTTGAAGAGCAAAGCAATAGCAGGGGCTAAAGATCTGGAGGCTTTTTTGTAAATTAAAGTTGGTATCTCCTCAAGGGCACCAGACTTGGTTTTAAGGGAAATGAATCAAACCCTCAAACACCTACATTGGGGGGTTATTACTGGAGGTAAGTACGTCCAGGAATTAGTGTGGTTCGTTCACTAATTCAATTAATAATTATCTAATCCTATAAATTTTATATTGAAACTGATATCATTACCATAAATGAGAACATAGATTATAAGTATAGTAATGAGAGTTACAGTAAACACATATTAATCCTGAGAAATTCTGCACATAAAGAATTGCAATAGATTCATGAAAGAATATAAAATCTTAGCTTAATGATGATTCCTCTAGACAAGCCATGGAGTTTCCTCTTATTCTCTGGACTCGGTTGGCTGACGAATGGGACGGATTAACATGGGAGAAGGCGGCAGGAAGAATTCTTCTCACGTGCTGCAAGACAAATATTTACAGTAGCAACTAATTTAACTACTGAATCTCTATATTCAAGAAATTGAGAGTTATAGGTGACAAAATTTAATCACCTGTTATTAGATGTTATCATGCGTCATAACGGTCAATCACCCAGCTACTACAAAACTCTTTACTAGATGCATCACATAAAGGGAATATACTTAGCTGAAAGGGCACTGTATAAGTTTTAAGATTGCCGGAATTCGCGTCCCCAGGCTCCGTCTAAGCCTATCCTGGATAGTGGCGCGCTTCGCTGGCTGGTCACGTGTCGTCAAGAACCAGGTTAAAAGGTTCCTTATCTGACACCAACACCAGCTGAAGATATTATCTGCAAGGTTATTCACGCCTCACAGTGGCGACTTTCATCTGAGGATGGATAACGTCTGCCCTAGTGGCTGGGCAATGGCGTCTCCTTGTGAGTACGGTATGCGCAGGTCTGCCTCTGAGCGGCTCCACACGTGTACTGAGTTGGTCCTCTTCAACCCACGCCGCGTCGCGCGTTCATAAAACAAATTATGTCACGAACATTAATATTTCTTGCATTTACGCTTGAAACGTTGAAGACTGGACGGGTTTATTATTTAGAGGAGGAAATTATTATTATTTACCACTTTAAGAATAGTAAATATATAAGGGAGAGGAATTAATGTCTCCCCATGGCATTCACTGGTGACGTTAGCTTTATTACGAGATAAACGTTATGACTCCAACGCTCTATTCGGCTTTTAGTTGGAAGTCAATTCATCTGCAATTAGTTATCATACAGAATGCCTTAGTTATAGAGAATCGATTTTAATTCTCACATACATTGGATATAATGTGTTTACTGTAAGGAAATCTGACGCAATACTGGCGTCAGGTGACGTGAGAATTCTAGCCTACTGTACAGATGGAATTATTAGTACATGAGAATTCTACGTGTTGTTAATTTTACTTACTACAATAATTAATATAGTTAGTAATAAGTAATGAGAATACAACAGTGTTGTATTCGGTGTTGGAAATATCCAACAGCTCTGGCTCTTTGGTCCCACCTCTCAACTGTCAATCAACTGGTGTACAGATTTCTGAGCCTACTGGGCTCTATCATATCTACATTTAAAACTGTGTATGGAGTCAGCCTCCACCACATCACTGCCTAGTGCATTCCACCTGTTAACTACTCTAACACTGAAAAAATTCCTTCTGATGTCCCTGTGGTTCATTTGGATACTCAGGTTTCCACCTGTGTCCCCTTGTTCGCGTACCACCCGTGTTAAACAGTTAATCTTTATCAACCCTGTCAATTCCTCTGAGAATTTTGTAGGTAGTGATCATGCCTCCCCTTACTCTTCTGTCTTCTAGTGTCGTGAGATGTATTTCATGCAGCCTTTCCTCGTAACTCATGCCTCCTAATTCTGGGACTAGTCTTGTGACATACCTCGGAAATTTTTCAAGCTTCGCCTTGTGCTTGACAAGGTCAAGACACATGGTGGTGATGTACCATGGTAGAGTGTGTCTGTAAGACACATAGTGGTGATGTACCATTGGAGAGTGTGCCTGTAAGACACATGGTGGTGATGTACCATGGGAGAGTGTGCCTGTAAGACACATGGTGGTGATGTACCATGGGAGTGTGTGCCTGTAAGACACATGGTGGTGATGTACCATGGGAGAGTGTGCCTGTAAGACACATGGTGGTGATGTACCATGGGAGAGTGTGCCTGTAAGACACATGGTGGTGATGTACCATGGGAGAGAGAGCCTGTAAGACACATGGTGGTGATGTACCATGGGAGAGAGAGCCTGTAAGACACATGGTGGTGATGTGCCATGGGAGAGTGTGCCTGTAAGACACATGGTGGTGATGTACCATGGGAGTGTGTGCCTGTAAGACACATGGTGTCAATGTACCATGGGAGAGTGTGCCTGTAAGACACATGGTGGTGATGTACCATGGGAGTGTGTGCCTGTAAGACACATGGTGGTGATGTACCATTGGAGAGTGTGCCTGTAAGACACATGGTGGTGATGTACCATTGGAGAGTGTGCCTGTAAGACACATGGTGGTGATGTACCATGGGAGAGTGTGCCTGTAAGACACATGGTGTCAATGTACCATGGGAGAGTGTGCCTGTAAGACACATGGTGGTGATGTACCATGAGAGAGTGTGCCTGTAAGACACATGGTGGTGATGTACCATGGGAGAGTGTGCCTGTAAGACACATGGTGGTGATGTACCATGGGAGAGTGTGCCTGTAAGACACATGGTGGTGATGTACCATGGGAGAGAGAGCCTGTAAGACACATGGTGGTGATGTGCCATGGGAGAGTGTGCCTGTAAGACACATGGCGGTGATGTACCATGGTAGAGTGTGTCTGTAAGACACATGGTGTCAATGTACTATGGGAGAGTGTGCCTGTAAGACACATGGTGGTGATGTACCATGGGAGTGTGTGCCTGTAAGACACATGGTGGTGATGTACCATTGGAGAGTGTGCCTGTAAGACACATGGTGGTGATGTACCATGGGAGAGTGTGCCTGTAAGACACATGGTGTCAATGTACCATGGGAGAGTGTGCCTGTAAGACACATGGTGGTGATGTACCATGAGAGAGTGTGCCTGTAAGACACATGGTGGTGATGTACCATGGGAGAGTGTGCCTGTAAGACACATGGTGGTGATGTACCATGGGAGAGTGTGCCTGTAAGACACATGGTGGTGATGTACCATGGGAGAGAGAGCCTGTAAGACACATGGTGGTGATGTGCCATGGGAGAGTGTGCCTGTAAGACACATGGTGGTGATGTACCATGGGAGAGTGTGCCTACCCATCAACATTGGTGTTCCTCAGGGCAGCATACTTGGCCCTCTCCTCTTTCTCATCTACATTATTGACCTTCCAAATGCCTCCCAACACCTCAAACCAATTCTATTTGCTGACGACACAACCTTCATTTACTCCAGTCCTGACCCTCTTGCTCTAAATGCCACAGTAAATACTGAGCTAAATAAAGTCCATCTTTGGCTAACTGCCAACAAACTCACCCTTAACATTGACAAAACTTTCTATATTCTGTTTGGCAATAAATCCTCTAGTCAAATAAATCTCAAAATAAACAATACCCAAATTTGTAACAAATTAGATGGCAAATTCCTTGGCATTCTCATTGACCACAAGCTGAATTTCCAGGGACACATTCTAAATATATCAAAAAAAGTTTCAAAAACTGTGGGCATTCTTTCTAAGATCAGATATTATGTACCACGCCCTGCCCTGGTGACTCTCTATTACTCCCTTATCTATCCATATCTCAACTATGGTATTTGTGCTTGGGGTTCTACTACCCAAAATCACTTACGTCCTCTAATTACCCAACACAAAGCTGCTATTAGAACAATATCCAACTCTGGCCCCAGACATCACTCGGTACCCCTACTCAAATCTCTGAATATGTTAGATATTAAGTCACTGCACATTCTCTCATGTGTATTATATATATATAAAACGCTAAACTATAATGCCAATCCTGATCTCAAAAGCTTCATAGAAGGTTGTAACAGAACCCATGAGCACCACACCAGAAATAAATACAGTTTTGATATTCCTAGAGTACGACTTAATCAAACTAGAAATTCTCTGCAAATCAAGGGGCCCAGAATGTGGAATGACCTTCCCAACCATGTTAAAGACTGTACCTCTCTCAACCAGTTTAAGATAAAAACTAAACACTACCTAATAAATTCCCTGTAACCTACCTCACTCCTCTATTGTCAACCCATGTCTTATTTTCTTTTTTTTTAATCAACACTGTTTGTCAACCTATTGTATTTGTGCTGCTTTTTCAGTCATGTTCCCCCCTTTTTTTTTATCTTTATTTGTATTTGTTCTCAACACTTTTTATTCTTTATGCTCAATTAGTATTAAGTTCTAGATATTAATGTTTTTCTTGCCCGAAACGCATTGCGTAATAGTGGCTTTAGGCATTGTATGTACTAGCTCTATCTATATATCAATCCATTAATGTAACATCACTTGTATGTATATACCTTACCTGAATAAACATCTGTAAGACACATGGTGGTGATGTACCATGGGAGAGTGTGCCTGTAAGACACATGGTGGTGATGTGCCATGGGAGAGTGTGCCTGTAAGACACATGGTGGTGATGTACCATGGGAGAGTGTGCCTGTAAGACACATGGTGGTGATGTACCATGGGAGAGTGTGCCTGTAAGACACATGGTGGTGATGTACCATGGGAGAGTGTGCCTGTAAGACACATGGTGGTGATGTACCATGGGAGTGTGTGCCTGTAAGACACATGGTGGTGATGTACCATGGGAGAGTGTGCCTGTAAGACACATGGTGGTGATGTACCATGGGAGAGTGTGCCTGTAAGACACATAGACATTCACCCATAACGCTATGCGTGCTATTGGCTGTACAAGAATGTAAGAACCCTTGTATACAAAAATAATAAATAAAATACAGTAATATATCATAATATATTACTGTATTTTATCATAATTTTGTAAAATATCACAATTCCTATTGTTTAGCTTTCTAAGTTTTCTCAGCCATTACATGGGTTACAGTGTGCAGGTGTTTAACATTAGGGGGGGGGGGGCAGGGTTCATGCAGGCTTCACATACAGCTGTAATTAGGTCAGTTTCAGTCTCATCTGTCCTGCACCTCGCAGTGTTCTACAATGTTAAAGATTTTTCTTTTAAACCATTTCATATATTAATGGGCCCCGGAGACATCATCCATAACTTTTGTTACTCCTCTGCATGAACCTTTTTTTCTAATTTCACCCAAAAAATCATAAAACTTTTTCCTTGAAAGATTATCGACTACTTTTGATATCACAATACTATCTTTCTCTTTCTTAATCCTCTTTCTTGATGATATTGAGCCCTGGTGCCACACCTGAGCTGGGACCACCAACCATCTCTGCCCCCCCCCCCCGGCATCTTTCCGTAGGTCATGCCAAAACGTCTGCAGTATCATGCATCTTTTTGTGGGTTATGCCAAAAGGTCTGGCCGGGACACCCTGCATCTTTCCATAGCTTATGTCAAATGGTCTGGGAGCACCCAGCAACTTTCCATAGGGTTTTCCCAAAGATCTGGAGCACCCTGCATCTTTCTGTAGGTTATGCCAAAAGGTAGATCTATTTTGAAATTCCCTAACATGATTGTTCCAACCAGGCATACTACTTCTTTTATTGGTTATAAGATAAATACTCTCTTCCCCTGCACTATCTAGCACTGAAACGACAGATGTGAAAAAGTCCTTGAGATTGTTCTGATGCAAATTGCACTGAATAATATTGCAAGCAATTGCATCACTTGTGATTTGAGTATTGGTTAAGCAGGCATTTAAACTTATCCAGGTCAGCAAGAATGGCCTTCCTACGTTTAGGTGTGTTCTAGGGAGGTTTATGTTATCTTTGGCAGCAGCAACTTGTGAGTGAGGTATATTGGAGGTGGCCATGGCAGGATGATACCAGGACAGGTTGTCATCACTGACAGCCTTATACTTAAAGGTGTGACCAGTTATATCATCAATAAGAAAATGATCAATATGAGACCTTCCGTTCCTATCTCATGACATAAAGCTATAGTAATAGTAAATAAATCATTAATAGCAGGGTTATGTAAATTTTCAGCATCCATGAATTCATTAAACAAATTTAAGTATACATCTTAGCGGGTAAAATCAGTGTTAAAAATCACCTACCACCCCATGAGTTCAGCATTATGATACAAATTAGTCAATTGATATATTTCTGATCATATATTTCCATACTCATCTGCACAGTTGATATTGCTTGTGGAAACCATGCATATACACACACACATAATCAAATACTGCTGAGCACCTTTCAGGCCCCTGAGCAAAGGGGCCTGACACCTGAGCGGACAGCACATCGGATTCGTAGTTCTGAGGTTCCGGGTTCGATCCTTGGTGGAGGCGGAAACAAATGGGCAGAGTTTCTTTCATCCTGATGCGTCTGTTCACCTAGCACTAAATATGTACCTGAGAGATAGACAACTGCTACAGGCTGCTTCCTTGGGATTGGGTAACAAAAAAAAAAAAGAGGCCTGGTCGAGGACCGGGCCGTGGGAACGATAAGCCCCGAAATCATCTCCAGATAACTATAGGACACAAGTATAGCAGGAGTGAGCCCTGATACAATATTGACAACCTCAACTTTACATTACATATTGTTATGCCCAGGATAGCAGCAGCACCATAGGGTCTTCCAGGACCTGACCAGTCAATAGACATGTCAATACTGGCAGTGGAAAAAGAACTATCGATAAATTTGAAGTGGTTTTGATATTCATAAGATGTAAGCCAGTGTTCTTGCAAAACAAGAATATTTTGCACATACCAAAATGCTTTTAACGTTCATATATTCAGGGTTTGTTATTTCTCTAATTACCTTAATAACCGGGAATTATAACTTTACAAATACTGAAGCATTGTCATGGGGGTAAATAAACCATATTACGTGAAGATCATTTATGTGCTAATTAAAACAACACTTATAGTAAGAGGACAGTAAATTGGAATGTTGAGACAATTGTCAAGTAATAATAATATAATAATTAACAGGTTTTAAGAGCCATCTATTGCACATTATTCTATCTATAAATAATCTGAACTAATAATAGAGCCTAAATAAATAATAATTAAACATCATTCACATCCATCAAGACAAGAAATTAAATGACCAATCAAAACCATATAGGTTACTCCTACACCTCATAATACAGGCCAATAATGATCATAAATATACTTATCAATTAAACAATATTCAAACTAAGGACTTTATATCAAATTTTTTAAATCACTAATTTAAAAGCAGACATCCTTTTATATTAATAAATTGTCAGATTAAGGCATCTGTAAACAAATGAAATAAATATTAGTAATTAAGCCTTCGATGAAATACTCCGCATTATAATACAAATTCTGGAGTCACTCATATATATGCAAAGTTTTGGTTTATAAAATACCAGATATAAGATAATACAAATATCAGAATAAGGCTAATATTATTGCCAGATTCATATACAGTACTGTATATATATATATATATATATATATATATATATATATATATATATATATATATATATATATATATATATATATATATATATATATATATAAATATATATATAAATATATATATTAGTATATTTTGGTAGCAGTCTTTCCTGTAGACATATATTATTAAATATGACCGAAAAAGTAAGATTAATAATTCTAACACGAATTTTCTCAATCTTTCGTACATTACGCTTCACTGTTGGAGGTAAATCAAAAATCACTTCTCCAAAATTCATTTTTATTTCTAGTCTGACGCGACACGGGCGCGTTTCGTAAAACTTATTACATTTTCAAAGACTTCACAAATACACAACTGATTAGAACTTACGTATCTCTGATTTTATATCTACATTTGAGTGAGGTGGGAGGGGTGATGTGGCATTAACACAAGACAGAACAAGAGGGGATATTAATAGGGTATTAAAAGTATCAACACAAGACAGAACAGAAACAATGGGTATTGAATAGAAGTGTTTGTAGAAAGCCTATTGGTCCATATTTCTTGATGCTTCTATATTGGAGCGGAGTCTTGAGGTGGGTAGAATATAGTTGTGCAATAATATTTATTGCACAACTATATTCTACCCACCTCAAGACTCCGCTCCAATATAGAAGCATCAAGAAATATGGACCAATAGGCTTTCTACAAACACTTCTATTCAATACCCATTGTTTCTGTTCTGTCTTGTGTTGATACTTTTAATACCCTATTAATATCCCCTCTTGTTCTGTCTTGTGTTAATGCCACATCACCCCTCCCACCTCACTCAAATGTAGATATAAAATCAGAGATACGTAAGTTCTAATCAGTTGTGTATTTGTGAAGTCTTTGAAAATGTAATAAGTTTTACGAAACGCGCCCGTGTCGCGTCAGACGAGAAATAAAAATGAATTTTGGAGAAGTGATTTTTGATTTACCTCCAACAGTGAAGCGTAATGTACGAAAGATTGAGAAAATTCGTGTTAGAATTATTAATCTTACTTTTTCGGTCATATTTAATAATATATATATATATATATATATATATATATATATATATATATATATATATATATATATATATATAAACATATATATATATATATATATATATATATATATATATATATATATATATATATATATATATATATATATATATAATTGCTTGCTACTTAAATATATATAATTGCCAGATTCATATATACATATATTGAATTGCTAGATCCATATAAATATAAAACTGCTCGATTCAAGATAATGTAATTAACATATTTATGCTATACTATATATATATATATATCACTAAGAACTCTTTGACCCGGCCAGGATTCGAACCCATGCCGTCCAGGATCACCCCTAAACGTACACAGTACCGTGACCACCGCACCAATGATCGTCTTGGTGCGGTGGTCACGGTACTGTGTATGTTTAGGGGTGATCCTGGACGGCATGGGTTCGAATCCTAGCCGGGTCAAAGAGTTCTTAGTGATATAGGGCTTGCGCGTTTTCAAAGATTATATTATGATATAAAACTTTGTGAACAAGGAATTCATATTGGCGAGATTTGTTAACACTGTCGGGAGAGGGGAGGAGGGGTTAAGGGAGGATTTCAAGATGTCTGCCCGCCAGCCATTATACATAAGTATACATGAATACAATATATATATATATATATATATATATATATATATATATATATATATATGTATATATATATATATATATATATATATATATATATATATATATATATATACACATGTGTATCAAAACCATGTCTGTGGTATACATCTCACAGTGCCAAAATCTAATTTAATGTTAGAGGACAATGTAATGAACAATAATGAAAGGGAAATTATACAGTATACATGACAGTAATACATCCGAGACCTAAATTTATACATTCTCCATCATAGTTCACATAATATTTCCTATACAGCATTATGTAGCATTCCATAATATAAGTATATACGGATGTTTTTCAAGCTATATGACATTAGGCTACTGCTATTCACTAGACTTCTAATATATATCCACAAATACATAGCAAGGACTTATAGTAAAGATATATAATATACATAGATACATGTGGAATACATTGGCAATACACATTTAATACTAGTGTGTTGTCGAAAACAGAATAACTACATAAATTAATATTCGTGATACTAGGCTAATCAGCTAAGACATCACTATACAGTTTGAGCACATCATACACCAGCTACAGTATGATCATACTGGTGTATGTGTGTCATAACACCACCTCACACCCATATTGTAATACCACAACACACCATGGACCAGTATGGTAATATCACAACACACCATGGACCAGTATGGTTATACCACAACACACCATGGTCCAGTATGGTAATATCACAACACACCATGGTCCAGTATGGTAATACCACAACACACCATGGTCCAGTATGGTAATATCACAACACACCATGGTCCAGTATGGTTATATCACAACACACCATGGACCAGTATGGTAATATCACAACACACCATGGACCAGTATGGTAATATCACAACACACCATGGTCCAGTATGGTAATATCACAACACACCACGGACCAGTATGGTAATATCACAACACACCATGGACCAGTATGGTAATATCACAACACACCATGGACCAGTATAGTAATATCACAACACACCTGAGTGATTGTGAGGTGATGATGATATAGCAGTGATAGTAATATAAGTAATGTTGTGATAGTGATACTGAGGTGGTGATATGACAGTGATATGGAGGTGATGGTAATATAGCTGTGATAGTGAGGCGATATAGCAGTGATAGTATAGTAGTGATAAAGCAGTGATATTGAGGTGATGGTGATATGAGTGATGGTGATATAGCAGTGATGGTGCAGTAGTGGTGCTGTAGCAGTGATAGTGATATAACAGTGAATGTAAGGAGGAAATCTATCAGTGTGAGGTGATAATGCGGAGAAAGAGAAATGATGTTGGTGTAGCAGTGACATTGTTATGTGATAGTGAGCTGTTGGTGACATAACAGTGACAACAGCTGTCATATGGTGACACCAACAATTTGTTACTTAATATGGTCAGTATATGACCCCAAGTGTGGGCACTAAGGTGATGGTGATATATAGAGGTGATAGTGAAGCTATAGTGATACAGCAATGATAGGTTACAGTACTGAGAAGATATAGCATTGATGGTGATACAGCTGTCATTGTCAGGTATATGATACCAAAGTATAAATACCAAAGTGTTAAATACCAAAGATAGTGAAGTTATGATGATATAGTGATAAAGGTCTGTCCTTAAGTTACATTGTCCTCAAAACACGCAGTCCATGGTGATGAAGGGATGATGGTGATGGTAGTGGTACAGTGAACTAGAGTGGCAGCACACCACCACAGTAGTGATGGTGGTGGTACAGTGAACTAGAGTGGCAGCACAACACCACAGTAGTGATGGTGGTGGTACAGTGAACTAGAGTGGCAGCACAACACCACAGTAGTGATGGTGGTGGTACAGTGAACTAGAGTGGCAGCACAACACCACGGTAGTGATGGTGATGGTACAGTGAACTAGAGTGGCAGCACAACACCACAGTAATGATGGTGGTGGTGGTACAGTGAACTAGAGTGGCAGCACAACACCAGAGTAGTGATGGTGATGGTACAGTGAACTAGAATGGCAGCACAACACCACAGTAGTGATGGTGATGGTACAGTGAACTAGAGTGGCTGCACAGCACCACAGTAGTGATCGTGGTGGTACAGTGAACTAGAGTGGCAGCACAACACCACAGTAGTGATCGTGGTGGTACAGTGAACTAGAGTGGCAGCACACTACCACAGTAGTGATGGTGGTGGTACAGTGAACTAGAGTGGCAGCACAACACCACAGTCCACCACAATCACCTCCGTAATGTCACTGTGGTTGACTGCTGCCCTCACCACATCCAGGCCGCTCACCACATCACCGAAGACATTTGACCACTGGACACCATCCGGGAGGTCCTTGGTGGTGATGACGAACTGGGCACACCTGGAACCCCCCGGCCCACCCAAGGCCCGCACAGCTCCTGCCTGACCTGACCTCCGGTACCGCCCCTGGAGGTCGGGTAGCATTGGGGCTCCTCCCTTACCATCATTACTCTCGTAGTCTCCGCCCTTCACCCACTCCCCCGGCTGACCCTTGTTCACCACCCGCAACAGTTTAGTGTTGCGGTAGGTGTGGCCCCGCTGGCCCGTACACAACAACACAAACTGTCTGGCCAGCGGAGTGTCCGGGATCAGCCGGATGGTGACCCGCCCTCTTGTTGACCGCGCCCACCCGAGGTCAAGGAACACCAGGGTGCAGGAGGGGTCCAGCACGCCCACAACCTCACTCTCCTACAGAAAATAAAATAAATCATGCTAATAACTGTATAACAAAATGTTATCATATTAGTTATCAAAACTCAGTAAGTCAGTAATGTCAGTAAGACTAGTGGGTGTAATAAAGTGACCTGGAGGGTGTGGGCGTGGGCGGGCGTGGGCTGACGCAGGAGTGGGTGGAGGTACAGCTTTCCGTCTTGTAGAGTTATCCTGGCAGAGCGGCGGCCATCTTGGTCTTCCTGGACAGCCATCACCCTGCCAGCCTCCACCAGCCTCTTGACGGCCACCACACGACCAGCCTCCACCAGCCTCTTGACGGACTCCCTCATCCTGCGGAGGTCCTCAACCTGTGGACAGTGTCAGCCCCATTATCACCTGTGGTCAGTGTCAGCCCCATTATGACCTGTGGTTAGTGTCAGCCCCATTATCACCTATGGACAGTGTCAGCCCCATTATCACCTGTGGACAGTGTCAGCCCCATTATCACATGTGGTCAGTATCAGCCCCATTATCACCTGTGGACAGTGTCAGCCCCATTATCACCTGTGGGCAGTGTCAGCCCCATTATCACCTGTGGTCAGTGTCAGCCCCATTATCACCTGTGGTCAGTGTCAGCCCTATTATCACCTGTGGACAGTGTCAGCCCCATTATCACCTGTGGACAGTGTCAGCCCCATTATCACCTGTCGACAGTATCAGCCCCATTATCACCTGTGGACAGTGTCAGCCCCATTATCACCTGTGGTCAATGTCAGCCCCATTATCACCTGTGGTCAGTGTCAGCCCCATTATCACTTGTGGTCAGTGTCAGCCCCATTATCATCTGTGGACAGTCAGCCCCATTATCACCTGTGGTCAGTGTCAGCCCCATTATCACCTGTGGTCAGTGTCAGCCCCATTATCACCTGTGGTCAGTGTTAGCTCCATTATCACCTGTGGACAGTGTCAGCCCCATTATCACCTGTGGTCAATGTTGTTTGGTGGTATAACACATGTAGCTAGACCTGTAGTTTCAGCCCCCCTTTCTCCTGGCAGGGGGTTGGTGCTGGACCTGTAGCTCCAGCCCCCTTCTACTGGCAGGGGGTTGGTGCTGGACCTGTAGCTCCAGCCACCCTGTACTGGCAGGGGGTTGGTGCTGGACCTGTAGCTCCCACCCTCTCTAATGGCAAGGGGTTGGTGCTGGGCCTGTAGCTCCAGCCCCCCTCTACTGGTTGGGTGGGGGAGGGGGGGTTAGTGCTGGACCTGTAGTTCCAGCCCCCCTCTAGTGGCAGGGGGGTTGGTGCTGGACCTATAGCTTCAGCCCTCCTCTAATGGCAGGGGGCTGGTACTGGACCTGTAGCTCCAGCCCCCCTCTACTGGCAGTGGGTTGGTGCTGGACCTGTAGCTTCACCCCCCCCCCTCTACTGGCAGGGGGATGGTGTAGGACCTGCAGCTCCCCCCCCCCCACTCTACTGACAGGGGGTTGGTGCTTAACCTGTAGCTTCTCCCTCCCCCCTCTACTGACAAGAGGTTGGTGCTGAACCTGTAGCTCCAGGCCCTTTCTACTGGCAGGGGGTTGGTGCTGGACCTGTAACTCCAGCCCCCCCCCCCCTCTACTGACAAGAGGTTGGTGCTGAACCTGTAGCTCCAGGCCCTCTCTACTGGCAGGGGGTTGGTGTTGGACCTGTAGCTCCATCCCTCCTTTACTGGCAGGGGGTTGGTGCTGGACCTGCAGCTTCAGCCCCCCTCTACTGGCAGGGGGTTGGTGCTGGTATTGTAGCTCCAGCCACCCTTTACTGGTAGGGGGTTGGTGCTGGGCCTGTAGCTCCAGCCCTCCTCTAATGGCAGTGGGTTGGTGCTGAACCTGTAGCTCCAGCCTCCCCCCCCTCTACTGGCAGGGCGTTGTTGCTGGACCTGTAGGTCTATCCCTCCTTTACTGACATGAGGTTGGTGCTGGACCTGTAGCTCTAGCCCCATCTAATGACAGGGGTTTGGTGCTGGACATGTAGCTCCAGCCCCCCTTTTACTGGCATAGGAGTTGGTGCTGGACCTGTCGCTCCATTCCTTCTCTACTGGCAAAGGGTTTGTGCTAAACCTGTAGCTCCATCCCCTCTACTGGCAAGGGGTTGGTGGTGAACCTGTAGCTCCCGCCCCCTCTACTGGCAGGAGAGATGGTGCTGGACCTGTAGCTCAAGCCCTCCTCTAATGGCAGGGAGGTTTGTGCTGAACCTGTGGCTCCATCCCCTTCTACTGGCAAGGGGTTGGTGCTGAACCTTTAGCTCCAGCCCCCCTCTACTGGCAGGGGGTTGGTGCTGGACCTGTAGCTCCAGCCCCCCCTCTACTGGCAGGGGGTTGGTGCTGGACCTGTAGCTCCAGCCCCCCTCTACTGGCAGGGGGGTTGTTGCTGGACCTGTAGCTCCAGCCCTCCTCTACTGGCAGGGGGTTGGTGCTGGACCTGTAGCTCCAGCCCCCCTCTACTGGCAGGGGGTTGGTGCTGGTATTGTTTAGGAGTTTGTTGGCAGTTTCAAGGCTTCAGTCTCTTGAAACCCAGCAGTGGTCTGTGGTTCGCTGTCTTTCTGGATGCTTTCCCGGTAGGTTGGTGGAGTGTCACCCGCTCTCTATGCCTCTGTGAGGGGGGCCAGGATCCCGGGTTCAATAGAGGATCACGGGTTCAATCACCATGCAGGCAAGAAATGGATCCGATGTTTCCTTTCACCTGATGATCCTGTTCACCTACCAGAATATATTTATCCAGGAGTTAGACAACTATTTTAGATTGTACGTTAAGGAAAGTCAGTAGTTGACCTTGGGGAACCCCCAATAAACCTAAGAACAGGCTTCCTCTCCTCAAAACGCAACTCAATATCTTGTGATATGACCTATGAGAGAAAATAAAAAACTTACTGTTAATTGCTTCTGGGGCATCTCTCCAGTGATTTCCTGAACTTTATCCATGATGCTGGAGGCTGAGTCTCCCAGGTGTGTGGGGTCAGCTGTGGCACCTGTCCCCGTGGTCGTCATCTCCAGGGCCTCCCTGATGGTCTCCTGCACCTGTCATTACCAACACAAACATTAATGGTGGAGGCTAAGTCTCCCAGGTGTACGGGGTCAGCTGTGGCACCTGTCTCTGTGGTCATCATCTCCAGGGCCTCCCTGATGGTCTCCTGGACCTGTCATTACCAACACAAACATTAATGGTGGAGGCTGAGTCTACCAGGTGTACGGGGTTAGCTGTGGCACCTGTCTCTATAATTTAAACGCCCCGCCTGGGATAGGGGCAGCAATAGTACAGCCATGACCGATAGTTGCCAGATGCCACCTAGAAAAAAAATCCAGGCCAACATTCTTGGGTGTTACAGTGTCAGTATTGAGCAAGCCACCAAGGCTGGTGCATGCAGCACGAGCTCCCAGCACCGCTGTTCAGCTTGTGACCACAGCATCGCCTACAAATGCCATAATATACTTGTTCATGCTATTATTTAGCAGTGACAGTATTACTGAAGCCCCCTGACTGTGATAAAACTGACCAGGATTCTGAAAATAGCAGGATTGTGGTGATATTTAGCGCTGTGCTAGGAGTAAGGCTGTGGAGGGAGGGTTGTGGTGTCGTCTTCTGACTGTGTGTGGCCACCATTTATTGACTGCACTCACTATACCAGCTTAGTGGTTCGCCATCGTGAACATAAATGTAGATACTTATATATAACATGTGTATAGTGTGAGATAACAGCGAGAGGAATAGGTTGGGAGCCGCCATTTAGGTGAGGGAGGAGCGTCGTCTGCACGACTTGGCATATTGTTAACTGATGGCCACTATGGTCTTTGGGCACCATACCAGCTTATTTGTACAGGTATGGTGAATAAAACAGGTAGATACTTATATATAATGTGTGTATATAGCGTAATAACACCACAAACAATATTGTTGGAGGAGAAATATTAGTGCATCTGGCCTTGAGGGCGGCCGCCGATCAGCTGACTGTGTGAGTAGCTACGTCTTTGTGCCTTTACTCACCATACAAGCTTAGATGTACAGTTATGGTGAACAAAACATGTAAATACGAATATATAACGTCTGTGTATAGTGAATAAATACAAAAACAGTATTGTGGGAGGAGAATGAGGGCGAGTGAGATGGTGTTGAGGGAGGGAGTGGCAGCAAGTGGCTCGCTGGTGTTTGGCGGTCACTCCTCGTTGCTTTTTGACTCACAAGACCAACTTAGTAGTTCGTTATGGTGAACAAAACATGCAGATACTTATATATAACCTGTGTATATAGTGTAACAACAGCAAAACTATTTGTTTATTTTTTTATGAACATAATAATTGAATCACTAATATGCACACCATAATTTTGAGTACAGCGATGGTTCACACATTTTATTATAAAAATATACCACAATTCACTGTATGGAATAATATTACTGCAAAAAAACTAAGAACAAATCAGAGACATTGAAATAATTAGGTAATAATATATTTGTGGCAACTGCCGTCTGACAGCTCGGGCGGAGTAGACCTCGTCTGGTGAAGGCTCTGCCAACGCCCCTTTTTTGCCACACTTCCCTACCCTATTGTGCCTAAAATATGCCACCTACGATTTTTTTTTCCCATGATCAGGGAACAAAAATGAACACTTCTGAAAGACGAAAGATTTTTTTGGATTTTTTTTTTTTTGTTGCGCCTGTGGGTGTGAATTCCATTTGGGCCCCTAGCGGTTTGAGGGTTAATGTGGAGCCTGGACTATAATGAAGCATCAGGCTCTGAGTAAAGTAACTGGACTATAATGAAGCATCAGGCTCTGAGAAAAGTAACTGCAGTACAATGAAACACCAGGCTCTGAGTAAAGTACCTGGACTATAATGAAGCATCAGACTCTAAGTAAAGTTCTCTACACTGACCACAGTGTAGAGAAACACCAAGATGACAGTTGACTTTATTAATAAAAATGTTTCAGGTGTTAGAGCAAAAAGTTTCCTATATATAAAGTCTACTCTCATCTTGATGTGTCTCCATGTCAAAAATGTTTATATAGAGGCAATACTACACTCAGTTGGGTGAGAACAATGTGACCTTCAGCAGCGTACCTTCACTGAGGTTTGGACAGTCTTGACATCTGGGAAGAGTTCCTGGCACTTCTGGAGCCAATTTTCTACCTCCATGTTGCATTGGTCAACTTCATTGATGGTCATGAATACTTCCTGTGCTGTGCTGACTGTGTCGAGGCTCCCCAACATGGCCTGCAGCTGAGTCTTCCCTTCCTCTCCTTGTGTTGTCATATCCACCACACTGGTATCCTCCAGTTCCAAGAGCTTCATTGTTGACTTGTTCTGCACTACCAGAGCATAGAGTCTGTCCTGGAGCTGGAGGTGTTGAGTCTTCCAGTCCCCCAGCTGCCCCCGATACTCCCCCAGCTGGGACAGTACCTCTTCACAGCTAGTAATGAGGCTGCTGATGATGCTCTTCTGCTCCTGCACCAGGGAATGTAACTTCTTGCTGATTCCTCTTGCAGGAGCTTTAATGGGTTTTCCTGGTACAACCTCGATACCTTTTAGTTTTCTGATAAGGGCCTCCATACCATAATTAATTGGGAACTGAGTAGCAGCTGTGGCAGCGTGCTCGGCACGGCAGCTGGGGCAGGTCAGCTGCCCATTCTTGATAGCATTGTCAATACACTGGGAGCAGAATGTGTGGCCGCACGGCAGTGTGCGAGGCCGTAGCTGATTGTCATCATAATTGTTAAAACACACTGAACATTCCTCTGGCTTGTTATCCTGTGGAAAAAAATATGTGGTTAAGCTAGAAGAATTTACAACAAAAAACAATACAGTATTACAGTATTGTACTGTATTTACCAATACAAATTACATAATATTTACATAATTTCTTTGTACAGAGGAGCCTCAGTGTTTGCACTGCTAAAAATTCGCACTTTTCGGTATTCAGACGCTGTGTTCATGTTTGGTATTCGTCTGTTTGCTCGGCATTCAGATGTAAACACGCGTCCCCTGATGCATCAGTTTCACCATAGCTGTTGGTCACTGCACAACCTACTACACTTTTCTCTTGGATATTTTTTATATTCTTATTGTAAATAAGTCACCATGACACCTATGAAAGTTTGTGATATGAGCCTAGCAAAAAGAAAAATGGTTAGAATCACGATACAGATGAAGAAAGAACTCACAGCTAAATATGAGAGTGGTACCTGAGTGTCAGCTCTTGTTACAGAGTTTGTTATGCCTAAATCTAGTTCTCTATTAAAAGAAATGTGTGCAAAATGAGGGAAAGTGCAAACCTTTTCTTGAAATTATCACCTTGACAAACTGTGTTATAAATCTGTTGAATGACAGTGCTATGACTTACTTTAAAAACATTTTAATGCACAGGCAAAAACAATCATCCTTGGACAAGTTTCTTTTAAGAAATGCATTCAGTGAGTGTAATGAGGGAAACAGAAAAAGACAGAAAAGAGAAAGAACATCAGAAACACAACTTCCAGAAGTTTTAATGTTAGGGAACTCCCCTGCCAAAGAACATCTCTCTTCCTCTGCCTCACTAGTTTCCACATATGCCATCAACTCTCCAAAGTACAGGTAAAGTGTAGTGTGTTAGCATTTATTCCATTTAATTATTGTATAACTATACAGTATTTATTTTTGTGGTTTGGAACTGATTAACCCTTACACTGCTCAGGGGTCCTTGGGACATTTACACCCCTGTGCGCAAGAAAAAAAAAATGAAAAAAAATTCTTTCGTCTTCTAAATATGTTAATTTGTGTCCCCTGAGCACGGAAAAAATAAAAAAAAAATCGTAGGTGACATATTTTGGGCACAATTGACCGAGGAAGTCTGGCAAAAAGTGGGCGTTGACAGAGCGGTCGTCAGACCCGGTCAGCGTCACCCGCGTTGACAGATGGGAGTTGCCACAAAGATATTATTACCAAATTGTTTCAATGTCTCCGACTGATTTTTTCTTAGTTTTTTTGCAGTAATATTATTCAATAGTGTGTATTGTAATATATTTATATAATAAAAGTGGTTAATAATCGCTATACTCAAAAGTATGATGTGCATATTAGTGATTCAATTATTATGTTTATAAAACAATAAACAAATAGTTTTGCTGCTATTACACTCTATACACAGGTTATATATAAGTATTGGCATGTTTTGGTCACCATAACGAACCATTAAGTTGGTATTGAGAGTCGAAAAGCAACGAGGAGTTACCGCCACACACCAGCCAGCCACTCGCTGCCACTCCCTCAACACACGCACTAAACTTTCTTCCCCAACAATACCATTTGTGGTGTTATTACACTATATACAGACGTTATATATAAGTATGTATATATTTTGTTCACCACAACTGTACAGCTAAGCTGATATAGTTAGTTCAGGCACTAAGAGTCGTCGCTATACACAGATGGCGGCTCCCTCACTCTTTCAAGGTCACACGCACTAAACTTTCTCCCCCAACAATACCTTTTGCAGTGTTATTACCCTATATACACATATTATATATAAATATCTACATGTTTTATGCACCGTAACTGTATACCTAAGCTTGTAGTGCGCCCAAAGGGCATAGTGGCCACCCTCTAAACAGCTAGACAAATCGTGCAGACGACGTCACCTCCGTCACCCATATGGCTCCTCCCAGCATAATCCTTTTGCTGTTATTACACTAATACACACATTATATATAAGTATCTACATTTGTGTTCACCATAGAGAACCACTGACCTGGTATGGTGAATGCAAACAATAACAGCTAGCCACACAGTCAGTAAACGATGCTGTCTCCCTCCATCTCTCAGCATCACTCCTCCCACAGCGCTAATTATTACAACAATCCTGCTATTATCACAACCCTGGTTATTTATATCACAGTCATTGGTCATCTGTAATATTGTCATCGCTAAATAATAACAATTATATATTTATTTTGACATTTTTCGGCGATGCTGTGGTCACAAGCTGAACATCAATGCTGTTTGCTCATGCTGTGTGCGCCGGCCTTGGTTGCTCCAACAGTACTGTGCCTCTCACACCTGAGAATATTGCCCACGATTTTTTTTTTAAATGGCATCTGTTTACAAGAGCCCTGAGGAAGCTACTGTGAACCCCGTGTAGCCGCGGGCCATTTGAATCAGGCCTGGCACCCTATGGCGTATATATACGCCATGCGCACCATGGGACATGTTACTCAGGGCGTATATATACGCCATGCGCAGTTTAAGGGTTAATCCAATATACATTATTCTTTACTAGCTGTACTTGGCCACACATTGCTGTGGCTCAGCAACACATGTGCGTTGTTGAGCCACAGCAACCTTTCCTGTCTCCCAGTCCTCCCCACCTTTCCCCAGTCCCCTCATCCTCCCAACCATTCCTCACTCCCCCGTCCCCTCGTCCTCCCAACCATTCCCCACTTCCCCGTCCCCTAGTCCTCCCCACCATCTCCTCTTCCTAACCATTCCCCACTCCACCATCCCTTCGGCCTCCTAACCATCTCTCACTCCCCCATCAACTCATCTGCCCGACAATTCCCCCCCCTCCCTTGTCCCCTCATCCTCTTCACCATCACCCACTCCCCCTGTCCCCTTGTGCTCCCCACCATTCTCCATTCCCCGGTCCCCACATCACCATCCCCAACTCCCCCATCCCCTCATCCTTCCCATCATTACCCCCCCCCCACTCCCGTTCCCTCGTCCTCCCCACCTTTCCCCACTCCCTCGTCTTATGCATTCCCAAATGATCTGATGTTCCCATTAGAAAATTGGGAACATCAAATGATCTGATGTTCCCATCACTGAAATATAAGAAAAACAGTTAAAAAACAAAACAAAATAAAAAACAAAAAACAAAAACAATCTACACTCACCAAATTTACGGTATGATAAAAACACAGCTCAATTCCAATGCCATGTCACACAAAATAATTACTGTAGACACTCAATTATCCGGGATTCGAATGTCCGGAAAACACCCTTATACGGTCAAAATCGTGACCGGATAAAGTTATCTCAATATCCGGCCAAAATGTCCATAGGAGCCGGGAAAATCAGGAGTTTGTCCGGATAAAAATCTGGGCCGGTTAACTTGCTGCCGATGTTGCAATATCCGGACAGTCAGCCAGACAGAGTGAATTTTCCGGATATGAAAGCCAGGCTGCGGGCCGTACCATATTAATCCAGTACGGCTGTGGCTCGAGGCGCATGGTGTAGGAGGGGTGGGATGGGTGGGTGGTATCGGGAGATAGGGGAGCGTTGGGAGGGATAACCTGGGGGGCTAAGGGGGATGTGGAGTGGCCTATACACTACGGTACAGTAATTACCATTAATTTTAGAACAATTCATCATAGCCAAAAACAAAAGAAATACTAGAATACTAAATATTTTTTCCAGTGTTCTGACATCAATTTTTGTGTTACGTCTTCCATTTTGGTATCAAATTGTGCGCAATTTAAAGGCGCATATTTTAAAACTAGTCCCATAATAATAAAAAAATAAATATAATTTTAACAAATATTTTAACTTTTGGACACTTTTTAACGCTCATCACCACAAAATTATTTATATCTTTCCAGTGTTCTGACATCAATTTTCATGTTATGTCTTTCATTTTGTCATCAAATTGTGTGGAATCTAAAGGTGCTCATTTTGAAACCACACCCAGACTGATAAGTTAAAATTTTAATTTTTAACAAATATTTTAATGGATGATTTCAGACCGCGTCACCCGAGACGTCCCAGGAAAAAAACGGATGTCACTGGAAAGCGACAGCGAAGCGTGAAAGTGATAATTATTAATACACTCACCAACACAGGTTAGTGACAACTGTTATGAGCCACCAGTCCCTCATAATATCCACCCCACCCAGTATGAGAGTTATTGTACACCTATTCCATATTTATACCATGTTTGGACTGCCTTATAACCCATTAATATGCAATACAGCATGTGTAGTTAGGTAGGTAGTACTGAATTTATAAGTGTTTCAGGCTCTCCAGACAACAGTATTAACAAAAACTCCATGATTTGCTCATCATCAGCTCTACTGAACTGCCCGAAGAACAAGAAGGTCAAAACTGTTCAAGTGTAGCCCATCAACTGATTACATCAGAGATAAACTTTAATGATACTATTAAATCTATCAGAATAGATAAAAACAATCACCACAGCACCAGACAGATGCTCACTAAACTAGCTTATCCCAATGACAAGTAACACCTCATTCAATCAGCTACAAATATAAAATCAATCTTTATATAAATGAGTGCCTTACCAAGCAGCGTTGATCCTCCTCTACAGACTGCATCATATTCACAAACAAAACCCAAATCTTATCAAGCAGTGCTACACCAGGAATGGAACAATCATTGCTAAGAAAGAACAGCAAAAGACATGAAATCAAAAGTGTCCAACAATTACTACCTTTCTTTGTTGATTGTGACATAACTGGAAGTCAGCGAACTTCCAATGCCATTACTGAGAGTAACACATGAGTGATCAGGCCTTACCTAGCCTAACCATATTTAAATTTTTTTTATATATATATATATATATTAATTACTAAATGCTTCTTTTTTATATTAATGACTTTAAATACATATAATTTACCCTCTTATAACTATTACTACAAAGACTTCAATTTTATAAAATGTAATAATTTTTTGAATGCTTAATTTGTCTAGTTATCAGATTCTTACCTTACAATATTTGCAACTTACCCATTTATCTGTTGATACTAACACTTCAATTTCCCAAAATGTTATAAACCTTGAACTCTTAATTTGTCAAATTATCTGAATCTTTAATTCATTACTTTGTGAATTAAAAATTAATAATTTAATTTCTCACTTATATATCTGCCCATTAATATTAGCTACTAGTCTTGTTTGTTGTCTAATATTCCAGTATTGTTAATGGATTCTTAAGCTTTAAGTACATCAGTGTTTGCAGCCATATGTGTTTGTTTCTATTGCATACCCTTATCCAACTTGTCTTATTACCATATGATATTACTGTATTACAATCTTAAGAGATTACTGAATTTTTAATTTGATTAATTATGTTTCCTTTTTTATTAATTATTTTGAATCTGAATCCATTTATTTATTCATAATTTTAATCTAATTGTCTAATTCTCACTTTGTTCTCTTCTTTTTTTTTTTTTTTGCCTGTGTATTACCTTTTTATATTGCATATCTTTGCCCATCTTGTATTATTACCATATAATATTCATGTATTACAATATTAATCTAATTCTTAAATTAGCTAATTATTTGTATTCCATTTGATTAATTATTTGAATCTTAATTTGTTTACTCTAGGAATCTAAATTTGATTAATTATCTAATTTCCCACTCTTCTGTTCTTTATTATTTTTACTTTTATATCTGGTAAATTTTATTACTTATATCAGTATCTGCTAAATTTTATTACTTTCATATCTGCTGAATAATATTTGCAATCACTTCTCTATTCTTGCATTTGTTTTCTTTCCAAATACAGTGCATCATCACTCTAACAGACCCCACTCTAACGAATTCCCGGATGGTCCAAATGAATTGCATTTGGCACTAAATGTTCAGTGGAACATACAAAATTTCATTTGTGTTGTTCCACTGATGGTGATGACCTAGTCCGGCATGGCAGGGCTGTGAGAGCTGTGTACTGTACACACTCTCCACATCGTTCACTTCACTATGCATATCACTAGTAGCAGACACCTGTGTTAGGTCTTTTTCCAGATTTGGGTTATCAAAATCATTGGCATGCTCATCTTCAAGCAATATGCCTTGTATTCCAACATCAAATGATGTTTTCTTAAAAAATGGCCGACTAGGGCTGGGAGCACGAAATGGATGAATACGACATGGTTTCTACCTTGAATATGAGCCTGCCCATGACTATGGGGAATGCTGGGAATTTTTTCAATCTGGCAAACACCTCAGGAATCCATCTTGTACCCAAGTCAACACTGCGTTGGACAGGTGTTTGGGAGCCAAAGGCGCATGTGCCACCCATTGTTGCTCACTCA
Source organism: Procambarus clarkii (assembly GCF_040958095.1). NCBI lineage: Eukaryota > Metazoa > Arthropoda > Malacostraca > Decapoda > Cambaridae > Procambarus > Procambarus clarkii. The sequence continues at coordinate 19,793,632 of NC_091184.1, read as the reverse complement.
GTACTAACCCAGCCAGCAGCCCTAGGACATTCTGGGAATTTTTTCCAAGATGGCTGCCTCTCACTGGAGGTCCTAAGAGTCCATTTTGTACTCAACCTACCGCAAGCGCGCTTCGACTGTGTACGAAGAAATGAAAAATACTTTTGTCAGTTGGCACAGTAATTGGCGAATGGCATTTGTCGTTTGGCACAGTGCAGTGGTTAACCCTTAACATGCTCGGGGTCTAATATCCTGCCATCCGCACAGGCGCATGTCATTTTGAAAAAAAAAAATTTTTTTTTTTGCTAATCTGTTAAGTTCTGTTCACTGATCACGGGAAAAATAAAAAAAAAAATCTATTGTACTTACTTTTGTTGCAATAGAGCCGAAAAGCTCGGTGATGACGTCACAATCTGCATGTTCGCTCATGCAGTACACGCCCGGGAGGTGTTGCGCGCGGTCCTCAAACAGCCAGAGTTGCCACAAATATATTTTCGCGCTATTTATTTACAATGTCTAAGCGCATTTTATCTAATTTTTTTTCACTAATTGTGTTTCAAATACTGTTTGAACATATTTTGTATCAATAATTGTTGCATATTTGAGTATACACAGGTGCACACAAATGTTTTCAATTACGGCAATATAATATGTCATTACAGTCTATTATATTGTATGTTCTGCTTATATTTGTATATATTTACACACACGCACACGCTATCTGCTTATATGTTTACATATTTACACACTCGCACACGCTATACACACTTTGAAGCACACTTAGAGGATTTCTAGAATGTGGTAGTCATTGAAGCAGTCGACAGCACATAATGAGATACCACACGTTTCACACCATGTTTGCACAAGCTTCCGTTTCTTGTCTCTACGTGTCGTTGTTTTACACACCAAGCAATCACGTTGGGCTATTGCACGCTTCACACCAGGTGGCAAATACTTAAGTTTGTGTGCTAGGAAGCCTTCAGTGTGAGCGAGGCGTGGAGTACCAGCATGCTGCAACAGTGGGTTTATGATGGGCCGCTGAATACCTGGGACATCTTTTGCAAACTTTCCTAATAACTGTATTGCAGCATCAAATACAAAGTCACGGAAAGTGGGCTTACGTCCAGTTCTCACAAGGTACATGTTGAAACAGTTCAGCATGCTCATGTCCACAAGATGGAAGAACACTTTTTTCGTCCACCTACATGTCTTCCGCACACACTCTGCAGTGCCAATCATCATGTCTGATTTATCAATCAACCGCATGTTGATATTATAGTCTAAAACACAGTCTGGCTTATATAGTGGTGCGTTTGTTTTATGGCTCACTTTCCCACTGTTCACCATTGTTCCATCATGAATTGTTGTCAACAAGTTTACCTCTCTTTTGTCTTTCCACCGAACTGACAGAATGTTATCACTTTTCCTTCTCTGACACTCACCAACTGCAATGTCGTTGTCAAACACAGGCATTTCCCTTCGTTGTGGCTTTACTGTACCAACCAATCCGGTTCTATTTTCTAGCAAGAACCGAGCTAGCAAGGGACTTGTATACTAATTATCTGTGTATAAAATGTGTCCCTTGTTCATCCACGGAGCCATGATGGTCTTCACTACACTCCCCGAGAATCCATGTTCGTCGTTACCGGGAATGTCTACATCACTAGCCGAGTACAGAATCATGTGTAACACGTATCCTGTCTCACAATCACAAAGAACAAAAAATTTCAGGCCAAATCGGTTTCGTTTTGAGGGAATGTACTGTTTGAATGGAACACGTCCCTTGAAAAGTATGAGAGATTCATCAACCACCAGCTTCTGTGCTGGTACGTAAAAATCTCTGAATTTTCCAATAACATCGTTCATGTAGTGCCTCACTCGCCACAGTCTATCATCAGGTGTTCGGTCCTGAACACTTCCAAAATGTAGACACCTGAGGAGTATCTGAAACCTGTCTCGTGACATATATTTCCCGAATAAAGGTGTTGGTATTGTCTTGTCCTTGCTCCAATAGTCATTTATTGCATGTTTGTGACAGTGCTTCATCAACAAACAGAGTGCCAAAAACACATACATTTCCGCCACTGTGGTATTTTTCCAACGCTGCAGTCGTGAAAATTCTGTGATTTCCCTCTCAATCAGGTAAGCAGCATGCAGGTTCGTTTGGTGTACAATGTATTCCATGAGTGGTTCATCATAGAATGCTGTAAAATATTCCATCTCAGCCATGTCCTCACCTTGATTAGGGAAAAGGTTTGTAATCCCTACATCTTTATCGTCAAAGTGAGGAATATTAGGAATAAAATCGTCACCATCACTCCACTCAAGTACACCAGGCGTCCTGCGAGATGCAGAGGAAGGACGGGGAGGAAGCGATGCATACCGGCGACCAGGAGCTGAATACCGTCTGCGAGAAGCACGGCGGCTACGTGCACGTGAGGTGGGTGCACGTGAGGTGGGTGCACATGAGGTGGATGCACTTGAGGTGTATGCACTTGAGGTGGATGCACTTGAGGTGGATGCACGTGAGGTGGATGCACGTGAGGTGGATGCACGTGAACACAAGGGTCTTGGTCCCTCATGTGGTGCCATGCGGTGGCGCTTGGCCGGGCGAGATGCTGCTGACGCGACAATTTCTCGCCCAGTTACACCACTGGTACCTGCCACAGGCTCAATAAAACTTTGATCTGAGTCACTAAACCCAGAAAAGGAGTCACCTCCCTCTGACTCGTCACCCTCAAACAGAAAATATCCACAGGAACTGTGAGGTCGTGGTAGAATTGGGGTAGAAAATGGCCGAGGAGGCATGGGTGAACGTATAGGCCTCGCCATGGCATGGCGGTCATTCTCACTTTCACTGCTGCTGCTACTATCACCCGACAACTGTGTATAATCCTCATCGTTGTCTGAATCGTCAAACACACTTTCTTCACCTTCAGAGAATAATTCGTGGGCTATTTGCTCTGGGGTGAGGGACTGAGTGGTGCGTGCCCGTGAGGCGTTTGACCGTGCGCTCGCCATGGTGACTCTCGCTAAACTGAGGCCTCCCATGCCTTCGGATCGTGAGCGGGATTTTTTTTCAAAATGGCCGCTGTTTACTAGAGCCCCTGGGCAGCGTATGGGACCCCCAGCTACACCGCGGGCCATTCAAATCGTGCGCGGTACCCATAATCTTCATATGAAGTGAAGCGCAGTTGACTGGTAAAACGATTTACACTTCATATGAAGTGATGCGCACTTTAAGGGTTAAGGTGTTATGCACACCCCTGATTGAGCAATATTATACGCTAATTGCATTTCAGAGGGGTAATACACTCAACATAACTGGGTAATAACACCATGATTAACCCTTAAACTGCGCAACACGTCATATGATGTGTTGAGTAACTTGCTATAAATTGTGCATCATGTCATATGACGTGATGGAATACCACACAAGATTTGAATGGCCAGCGGAGTAGGGGGCCCCCATACGCTGCCCAGGGGCTATAGTAAACCAGCTGCCATTTTGTAAAAAATATCCAGCTCACGCTACCAATGAGTGGGAGGCACCAATTACCCAGCGGTCACCATGGCGAACGCACAGCCAAATGCCTCCTGAGCACGCACCACGCAATCACTTACTCAAGAGAAAATAACTAGTGAATTATTTTCTGATGGTGAGGAAAATGATTTTTGATGACCCTGACATTGATAAGGACTACAGACAATTGACCGATGATAGTAGCACAGACAGTGAATATGAGATACAGTCTCCTCCCATGGCGAGGCCTACATGCTCACCCATGCCTTCTCGCCCAGTGTCTACTACAATTCACCCACGACCACACAGTTCTTGTACTTATTCAGAGTATGAGGATATTTTGGGCGACGAGTCAGAGGAAGGTGACTCATTTTCTGGTTTTCGTGAAGTGGATTCAGAGCATAGTGTTATCATGCCTGTTGCTAGTACCAGTGGTGATACCGGGCGAGAACTTGTCACGTCAGCAGCGTCTCGCCCAGCCAAGCGCCGCCGCATGGCACCACATGAGGAACCAAGACCCTCATGTTCACGTGATTTCACCTCACGTTTACATAGCGCCCGTACTTTGTGTAGACGGACTTTAGCTCCTGGTCCACGGTGTGCAATGCTTCCTCGCTGTCATGCCGCTGTTGCGTCTCGCAGGACACCAGGTGTACTTGTGTGGAGTGATAGTGACGATTTTATTCCTCTAATTCCTGCCTTTGACAATAAAGACGTTGGGATTACAGACCTTTTCCCTGATAATGGTGAGGACATGTGTGAAATGGATTACTTTACAACATTTTATGATGAGCCGCTCATGGAATATATTGTACACCAAATGAACCTTCATGCGACTCATCTCATTGGAAAAGAGATAACAGAATATTCACGATTGCAGCGTTGGAAAAACACTATTATAGGTGAAATATATGTATTTTTGGCAATATGTATGTTGATGAAACATTGTGTCAAACACGCTATTACAGATTATTGGAGCAAAAACCTGATTATTAAACCCACCTTTATTCGGGAAATATATGTCCCGAGACAGGTTTCAGATACTCCTCAGGTGTCTTCATTTTGCAAGTAATGAGGACCGAACAGAGGATGATAGACTTTGGAGAGTCAGGTACTATATGAATGAAGTGATTGGAAAGTTCAGAGATTTCTACGTACCAGCACAGACGCTGGTGATTGACGATTCCCTTGTGCTTTTCAGAGGACGTGTTGCATTCAAGCAGTATATTCCCTCCAAACGCAACATATTTGGATTGAAATTCTTTGTTCTTTGAGACTGTGAAACAGGATACGTGTTACACACGATTTTGTATTCGGCTAGTGATGTAAACATTCCCGGTAACGACCAACATGGTTTCTCAGGTAGTGTGGTAAAGTCACTGATGGTACCATGGATGAACAAGGGCCACATTTTATACACGGATAACTGCTATACAAGTCCCTTGCAATCTAGGTTCTTGATTTAAAATAGAACTGGATTGTTTGGCACAGTAAAGCCAAGAAGGGAAATGCCAGTGTTTGACAATAAACTTGAAGTTGGTGACTGCCAACTAAGAAAAAGTGATCAAATACGCTCAGTTAGGTGGAAAGACAAGAGAGAAGTGAACTTGCTGACAACCATTCATGATAGTACAATGGTGAACAGTGGCAAGGTGAACAGAGTAACGCAAGAACCAATAAGCCAAATTGTGTTCTTGACTATAATATCAACATGCATTTGGTTGATAAATCTGACATGATGGTGGGCAGTGTCGAGTGAGTGCGGAAAACATTGAAGTGGACGAAAAAACCAGCGTTGAATGTAATGAAACGCCATTTTCTGGGCGAGTCCCGGAGGCTCCCCGGAGCTATCCATGGCTGATATGGATACCCTAACTATTTTGCATCAGTTGATGTGGGTGGAGTTCTAGGCCTACCGGGGACCACGAGCCAGAACCTGGCCCCCTCAGAGAGGCAAGGGGAGCAATGGCCTATAGAAACCCTCGTGTGGTTGGAAGCATTCTATGTCTGCCATCGACCGGGACAGGCACCCAGAAAGGTAAGCGCCACAAAACAAACCCCTATTTTGGTTAAACAACAAAAATCGACAAACGAGTGGACAGAACTCCCCCAGGAAAACGAACTAACAAGCATGACGTCACGCGAGCCGCGCCGCATGTCTGCGCAGCTCCCCCCTCCCCGGGAGGGGGAAGGGGAGCCCCAGAACCCCGCACCGGCGATCCCCGCCCCAGTTCTGAGGCTGGATATCAAAACCGTGAAAAACCCGCCGACCGGAGGGCGGGAGGGTGCCGGGGAGCTTCCGGGACTCGCCCAGAAAATGGCGTTTTATTACATTTAACGCTGGTTTTCTGGGCGGAGCCCCTACGGCTCCCCGGAGCTACCTCACCAAAGACTACCTAAAAAACAAGGGGACATACCCGGGAGGCGGTCGGAGAATCACTCCACAACACGAAGTCGAGACAACAATCCAAGGTATAGCATTCGCCAGAAAAAAGGGAGAACGGCCGCAGACGAAGAAAACCTATGATCACGACAATAGGAGCCAAAAACCACTGCGCCTGAGAAGAGCAAGAAGCTCTGCCACACGGCCCCCAGAGGCGAATGCCAACACAAAAAGAAAACCGAGGCAAAGCAAACCTGACCCCAAGGAGCCACAACCACCAAGGAGAAGAAAAACAGGAGAGCACCCTGTCCAAAGACCAGGACGACACAGACAGTGCATAAGCAGGCCGGAGGTGTAACAACGCACGATACAACCTGCGAAACGGCGCAGAAGGAATATCGATACCGAAAGCTAGCAGCAGAAACCAAGGTGCCAGACCCAGGAACGGCCCCAAGCGCCTCTACATCCTCTGCAAGCCAATTCTATGACAGCCCCAGGAGGGAAAAGAAAACGCAGGACCAAAACGAAAATGCCACAAGTGTGCAAGACCACCTCCACAAGTGCAGCTGACAGGGAAGGAACTCGCATAAGGAGCTGCCCCGCACCAACATCCCGCAGAAGGGCAGGAGCGAAAACACTCATTAGGAGCAAAATCTCTCCCAGGAAAACTAGGAGCGCCGAGACAGTGTGAAGAGAAGAGATATTCACAAAAGAACAAAAAGGCCAACACCCAGAAGCTGCTGGGAAGAGGACCCACAAGCCCTAGAAAGGACCGGAGGGAAGCTCAACCGAATGACGACAGACGCACCAGAAAACGGGAAGGAGCAAAACAGTCCCGAACCATCGAGAACAAAAAGAAGCAAACACAAAGGACGAAGGCCCCAAAACCCCGTCGCACCCGAGACCAAAAGTCATGCAGAAACCCCAAGAAGAAAGGGACATGACGGAAGAAGGCCCGTCCCGGAAAAAGGGGCGAAGATCGTAGAAAAGCACCCACCGACAGGACGGAAACAACGGGTACAACGGACAAGGAAACCAAGCCCAGGGAGGGGCCGACAAAGCACGTGCAGATAGGGGGAACGGAAAACCCCACACCATACTACTGCAAGTCCCCCCCAGAGGGTTAGAAACACCCCGGCGGGGACCAACGGGGCCTGAGGCCTCTCACGTGAGCCCCACCCCAGCCCCGGGAACCCACCCTGCAGGCCCCGGGGCCGAGCTGTCCCCTCAAAGCCCCAGCGTCAAGAAAACCCCAGGGCAGCCATGAAAAACACGAAGGAAGGGAGCCCACTAGGCTCTGGAACTTGAACCGAAACCGGAGGATAGGCGAGGGGCGAAATGAAGACCCCAAGCTCATCCCCAGCCAGCACAATGAGGCGAGGACAAGACAATGAAACCAAGGAACATGGAAAAACCAGGCCCTGCACGGCAAGGAAGGAGAGCCCCAGAGAGAGCATGGAAGGGCCGAACATAACGCTACAACCAACCCTGACACACAGCTGCAGTACCAAAACCGCAGCAAAACGTCACCACACTCCCAGAGGAAGCGACAGAGAAGATAAATAAATCGTACACGAGTGGCACACATAGGGAAAATAGGCGGAAACCGAGCACCCAACTGAGCCACAGGGACGGTAGAAGAAACGTGTGCAGTGTAACAGGCAATCAAAGGAACACACATTAGGCAGCCCAACATGGGCTGACCCCATACACATCCCCAAGAGCAGAGATGAGAGTGCCCAAGAAGCACAGAATCCACCCGACAGGCAAACGACAGGGAAGAGGCGGAAACAAAGAGCCAGAACCCAACCTGCAAACACAAGGGGCCGGATTCAGGAAGGTACTTACGAAGGTTTTTCCTCTTAGCTAAGAGCGTTTTCCGTCTTAGCGCCTTCGTGGCGGCTACGTCCGTATTCAATTAACTACCCTAAGTGGAAAAACCTTCGTAAGTTCATTCCGGGATTTAAGTGTGGTTTCGACCACTCGTAGCTTTACGTAAACTGGATATAAGTCATTTTTTCTCTACTACATAACACTGGGATCGATTTATGATATTGGAACATGACCAAAATATTATAGCTGGTGAATCTAGTGAAGAGGAATCCTTCATGTTAGTTATATATGCATTCTCTGCTTGAAACTTGAAGTAAATATGTGTTTGATGATAGTAGAATTAGTTTTATAATAGCAAGATATTATACCAGTAGTTATTAAGTAAATAAACACTGGTGAACATGAAATATGAGAGGTGATGAGCCCTGCCTGATGGGATCATTTGCTATCACCAAATGCCCCTGTTCACCTAGTAGTAAGGGTATACCTTAGCTATATATACCCATTTCTAATTTATTTAGTTTGGTTTTATTTTGAAATTAAATATGGGTGAGACATAAAATAAAAATATGCTGCACAAATGATGTTAGGTAAGGAAAAGGGTAAAAATGTCAAAAACTTTATTCATTGAATACTTAAAGCTATAATTATGACTATATAGATTATTAAAAAAGAGAGAGGGAAGTAAGGATCCAAGACCTCTTCCTGTTATACAATTTGGGTGTGGAACAAGTAATTATAAAAAGAAGGCACCATGCCGGGAAGGCTATGTAGCAGTAAGGCAGTGAGGTGAGGCAGCTACTTATTTGAGAAATGCTTATTTTATTTACCTTATAAGCTGAGGCAACTTATTTTATTTGAGGAATACTCAGCTGATTCCTCTACATTTAGCATGGAACAAATTTGTGTCCAAGACCTCTTCCTGTTACTCAATTTGGCTGTGTGTAACCAAACTAGAAGTGCTCTACAAATCAAGGGACCCAGAATGTGGAATGACCTCCCGAATCATGTCAAAGGCTGTACCTCTCTCAACCAGTTTAAGAGTTAAACCAAGTACTGCCTAATTAACTCCATGTAACCTAACTTACCTCCTAAATGTCAACCCATGTCTTGCTATTTTTTAAACAACGCTGTTCACCAACATGTGCAATTGCTGATTTATGCTATGTTAACTCCCTTTTTGTATTTTTTATTCCTTCTTTCAACACAAATTATACCTAATCCCGATTACTATTAAGTTTTAGTCTAAGTGTTTTTCCCCCCACACCTTGCCCGAAATGCTATGAGTATTAGTGGCTTTAGGTATTGTATGTACTAGCTCTGTCTATAAATCCAACATTATGTTTGTAAATCAACTGTATGTACTTTTCCTGAATAAAATGTATTTATTATTTATTTTTAATCAGTAAGTATTAAAAGAAGGCACCAAGATGGGAAGGCTATGTAGCACCATTGTGTGTAACAATAAACCAATTTTTTTTAACAAATAATGCACCTGTATGGGAAAACAAATCCTGTCAGCTGTAAAAATATTGATGCAATTATTTAAATGAAAAATATAATGAAAGAAATATTACTGGTTTATTTTTATCCTATCTTTTTGTACTGTACAGTATATCCAAGGAAGTGAAAAATTGAGACATAATGCACAATTTAATGAATGATTAGCATGGATTAGCAGTTCAAAAGAAATATGACTTGTATTACATATCAACATGAGATCTTAATGATCCATGGTCAACATGATTTAATAAGGATAATACAGTACTGTATTTGTAATAATACCAACTATAATTTAAAATCTTTATTACTGATTTTTTTTATTAAGAAGATTTAGGTATACACAGCAATGTGCTGCTACCCTATTCTATATGGAATATTACACAGTGTAGATAAAAAACTAGCTATAAGTTTATCTAATACTCCCATCTCACAGGATGGTTAGACATACTGTACATGGAATCAATTTAGAAAATACCAGCCTCAATACAAAAAACAAATCAACTCTGACTAAACAACTCTAAGCAATTTTCACAAGAGGTAAGCACTGAATCATGGAAACATTATATTATAATTACTCTTACCAGTTTCTACAAAACTCCTCTCAAACAATGTATTTTTAAACATGTTTAGGTATACACAGCAATGTGCTGCTTCCCTATTCTGTATAAAGGACCACACAGTGTAGATCAAAAACCAGCTACAAGCTCACCCAACATCCTCACCTCACAGGATGGCCAGTCATACATGGAATTAGGAGAGAACAAAATACTTAATGCTGATCTATTAGCCTCCACTGGCAAAATCTGGGTGCAGCACAAAAATATCTTCCAATATTCCTGAGTGTATGAAGTAATTACAGAGCTCAAAATACCTCATACCATTTGGTATGAAGTCACTGATAACAGGACAATCACAGATATAGTGTTGGAGAGTATGTTCTCTCAAGTAGGACTAAAAACAGATGTTTTTTTTCCACCAAGAGGGCTATAAACCCATGGAACCGCCTACCCGCTGAAGCCGTAAATGCCAAATTCCAGCTAAAAAATATCATTAAGACAATTGGCGGGCCCTTTAACAAGCTGCCGGCTTTCTGTCCTCTTCGAGGTCACTAGATAGTTAGTGGCCTTGGGTAAATTCAGTAAATATATACAATAATTGTCAGCGCATCTTCCGAGCAACAAGGACAGCTACACAGTATCTCTTAGAATTACGTAGGTAAACAACAAATGTAACATATTTGTTTACTACAATGTCGGTGCTGGCTGTAGAAGTTGAAAAAACATTGTTTTACTTCGAAATATACTAATTTTATAAGAAAATTCAACGTAAATAGGAGGCAGTAGAGCTCCGATAAGCCAGCACTAAATCTTCAATATGAAGAATGTTGCTGCTCTCTGATTGGCCAAACGAAATACAGTAGTGACCTCTATCGGCACGCAGGTGAACCAACAATTTTCTTCCTAAGTATACCTTATTGAATCGCACCTAAGCATCTTCTTAGGGCGCACTTAGGAACCTTCGTAGCAAAACCACTTACGAAGAAATACACAGAGCTTCCTGAATCTAGGTCAAGGAGGCGAACACAAAACCTCCGACACAGGAAAACTTACTACCAAACAGGCACCCCCACCGTTGCACTGCGGAACAAGGTGGAGGCGGGGCCCCGAACTCAAGCAAGGTTAGACAAGCATAGGAGGGGGCAGGAGGAGTACAGGCAGGAACCGCCTCTGAAGGGACAAGAGGCCACCCGCAGACACCCGTGAACCAAGGAAGGAACCAGGTGGAGAGAACAAGAGCTGCCCAGTATGGGCTAATAGCCCTACAGTAGGCACCTCGGGTGATACGGTCCACGTTCTCAAGTACGTATGTACACCCATTCCTACTCCCAAAAACAAAAACAGCGTCAGGACGAAGGAGACGCCAAAACCGCACCAACTCACCTGCAGTACATAGGCCCTGAAGGGCCATGACGCAAGCGTTCGAGTCCGCATCCGCCGGAGGCGGCCAGTGCGCCCATGCTGGAGAGGAGGGGAGCAGTGAAGGAGGCTCCCCACCCTAGAACGCAGGGAAAACCTCATGAATTCCACACAGCGGCAACCCAGAACAGCCCCAAAGCAACGGGGCACGGATGGGAATAAGAAAAGAACGAGAGGCGAAGCCCCCCGAGAGAATTGGAGCAGAACACGTGTGCACACCACCCGGAACCAAAACAAACTCCTACAGCGCATGCGCAGGACGCGAAAGAAAGTAGCCCAACCAGGCGAGAAGTAGCCCAACCAGGCGAGAAGTAGCCCAACCAGGCGCGAAATAGCCCAATAAAGCGAGAAGTAGCCCAATAAAGCGAGAAGGAGCCCAACAAGGCGAGAAGTAGCCCAACCGGCTACAAGGAGCCCAAATGGCCACAAAGGAGCCCAAACGGCCACAAAGGAGCCCAAACGGCCACAAAGGAGCCCAAACGGCGACAAGGAGCCCAAACTGCTACAAGGAGCCCAAACAGCTACAAGGAGCCCAACCTGTCCAGAACAGAAGGAACCAGTATGGAGGCAAACTCCGGGACACGCAGGAGGAAGCCGCAAAGGCCAACCGCACCGCAGGCGAAGAGATGCGGTTAGCCGAAAACCTCCTGAAGACAGAACCGAAGAAACCACAGGGACACGGAACCGAACCCGGGGAGGAGCAGAACCCAAGCCCAAATCGTACGCAGAGGGGGGAAAGAAAACCCCACTCCTCGTAACAGGAAGCCCCGCTCAGAAGGATGGAAATCCAGGCGGGGCGCAATGGAGCCCAAGGCCCCCAAGGCCGCTCCTCCCCAACCCCAGGAGCCTCTGCACCAGGCCCCGGGGCCGAGTCGACCTCCAAAGTCCCGGCCTCACAAGAAAAAGCCGGGGCAGCCGAGAGAGCTGAAAGAGAATGGGGCCCACTGGTCAAAACCCCGGAGCATCGGCCGGAGGAACAGACTCGAATGCCTCCGCAGCTTCCCCGGACGGGGCAACCCCCGAAACTGCCCAAGTCTCAGAACCTCTAACCCCGCCCCGACCCCGAAGCCTGCAGATGGGTAGGGGCCGGAAGCAGGAGGGGGAAAAACAAGGGAGGCGTGGAAGGAACCAAGGCCGAAGCGACCAAAACCACCCAAGTCTGGGTCCCTATACAAGCGGGGCAGCATCGGGGCGTCCGGGGAAGTGACAGACCAGAGCGCGTTGCAACATCCTACCCTGCAACGCGCGAGCTGCCTGCACCCACGGGAATTCATCAGCAGACTGGGTGAATGGAGTCACGAACAGGCAACAAAGCTCGCAGGACTCATGGGTCGAATGTGTCACCGACCCAACAGGCAGCATGACGGAGGCAAAAACAAGGAGTCACCCTGAGACAAAGGGACAGAGCAACCCTCAACTCGCACAAAGCGAGAGGGGACGCAAGGGTCTCCACTATCGGACCCGAGAGCCCCCGGGGGGTTTCCCAGGGCCCCTAGACTGGGTCTGCTAAGGGTTATCCCAGGCAGGGTACTGCTAACCGGCGCCCCAAACTACCAAGCAAACTGCTAAAGCTGAACCCACGGGACATGTCCACTCGCGAGAGCAAAGCAGGGGGTGCCACCACACAAACGAACCTAATATAAGGGGGGGGGGGAACACAAGGAAGACCCCCCTACCAGGCAAAAACAAAAATAAAAGAAAAAACCACACAAGTGGACAACGTACCCAGAGGGAACAGAGCCGGCCGCTGTCATAGGTGAAAACTAGCTACGCAGTACCCTGCGCCCCACCAGTGCGATAACTACCACTTACCCCAAGGTAAACAAGGGAGTGAAACCCCCAAACCCTCGGGGCGGCCAAACGCCAAGCAGCGAAAAGCCAACAGAGGTAGACCCAAGGTGACTTGTGGAAGGCAACCCCAAGCCCCAAGGGCGGTACTTACAGGGCACTCAGGGAAGGTGACCCTAAGCACATGCAGCCCGAGTACCTGAGAATACTACTCCCAGCTCACATGACCACCGTAAGAGAAGCACTGCAAACAAGTCACAGCACTGAGACAAGACCGGAGCTGGAGCCACACGACCGTGCATGATCCCATCAGCCGAGGAACTGGGGCGGCAACCCGTTCTCGCAAATTCGTAAAGTCAATATTGACTTATTAAATAAGTGCATAGGTGACATACTAAACATAATAGATACCCTTAAAAAGCTTCATAGAAAACACCGACCTTACCTAACCTTGTTAGTATCTTAAGATAAGCATCTTATAGCTTCGTAATTACAATTGTTACTTAACCTATTATAGGTATAGGTTAAGTAATAATTGTAATTACGAAGCAATAAGATGCTTATCTTAAGATACTAACAAGGTTAGGTAAGGTCGGTGTTTTCTATGAAGCTTTTTAAGGGTATCTATTATGTTTAGTATATCACCTATGCACGTAGTTAATAAGTCAATATTGACTTTACGAATTTGCGAGAACGGGTTGGGGGTGGGGATCGCCGGCGCGGGGGTCTGGAGCTCCCCCTTCCTCCACTAGCTGCGCAGACATGCGGCGCGGCTCTTTACTTTAAATTTACATGACGTCATGCTTGTTAGTTCGTTTTCCTGGGGGAGTTCTGTCCACTCGTTTGTCGATTTTTGTTGTTTAACCAGAATAGGGGTTTGTTTTGTGGCGCTTACCTTTCTGGGTGCCTGTCCCGGTCGATGGCAGATATAGAATGCTCCAAATCACATGTGCATTTCTATGGGCCATTGCTCCCCGTGCCTCTCTGAGGGGGCCAGGTTCTGGCTCGTGGTCCCCGGTAGGCCTAGAACTCCACCCACATCGACTGATGCAAAATAGTTAGGGTATCCATATCAGCCATGGATAGCTCCGAGGAGCTGTAGGGGCTCCCCCCAGAAAAGTGTTTTTCGATGTGTTGACATAAGCATGCTGAACAGCTATATGTATCTGGTGAAAACTGGACGTAAACCAAGTTTCCGTTCGTTTGCTTTTACACTTCGGACACAGTTATTAGCAAAGTTTGGCAAAGATGTTCCTGGCATACAAAGACCCATCATGAACCCAGTGTTGCAGCATGCTGCTACACCCAGGCTCACTCACATTGAGGGCTTTCAAGCACACAGACTAAAACATTTGCCACCAGCTGGAAAGCGTGCAATAGGCCAACGTGATTGCTTAGTTTGTAGAACAATAAAAGAGATCAGAAACGTAAACTTGTGCAAACATGGTGTGAAGCATGTGCAGTCTCATTGTGTGCTGTCAACTGCTGCAACAACTATCACTCTCTCCAAGAATTCTAAATGTGCAATAATAGTGCAAAAACCTGTAAATAGTGTGTGCATGTGTGTAAATATAATAATGAACAATGTGAATACATATCATATTTGCATAATGGGAAAATATTTTTGTGTGCATGTGTATACTCAATGTATGCAACATTTATTACCATTGAACATGAAGTAACATTATATGCAACACAATTAGTGAATAATATTTGTGATAAAATACGCCTAGACACTGTAAATAATGCAGCAAAAATAAATTTGTGGCAATTCTGACTGCTTGAGGACTGCGCGCAATGCCTCTGGGACGCACCTTGCATGAGCAAGCTTGCAGGGTGTGACGTCATCGCTCATATTGTCGGCTCATTTATGTCATTTGTAAGTACGATTAATTTTTTTCTCTCTCGTGGTCAGGGAACACAAATTAACAGGTTAGGAAAATTTTTTTTTTTCTTTTTTGTTACACGCCTGTGGGCGACAAGGGACAAATCGCCCTTAGCAACACAAGGGTTAATACACTCACCATCACAGGGTAATGACAATATAATTAATACACTCGCCATCACTGGTAAATGACAACACCAACATTAATACACTAGTTAATGAAAATATCTTGATTAATACACTCACAATCACTGGTTATTGACATCAACATGATAAACACACACACTGGTAGTACAGTAAGAATAAAATTGTCCTTACCATCATTAATGGGCAGAAGTTGTTTGCTATCGTCCTGGGTAGCCGAGCAGAGACTGGAAGCAGTATTACCTATTAAGGCAAAATAAAACAAATTTAAGGTTTCTATGACTAAGTTTTTCCCACCAAAACACAGTAAATGTTTAGAAAAATTAAATAATTTTTTTTAGGTATTATGCTTTGAGCAAAAGTAAGGAGGGTGGGCATGAGTAAGGAGGCTGGGCAGGAATAAGGAGGGTGGGCAGTAATAAGGAGGGTGGGCAGCAATAAGGAGGGTGGACAGGAGTAAGGAGGGTGGGCAGGAGTGGGGAGGATGGGCAGGAATAAGGAGGGTGGGCAGGAGTAAGGAGGGTGGGCAGGAGTGGGGAGGATGGGCAGGAATAAGGAGGGTGGGCAGGAATAAGAAGGGTGGGCAGGAATAAGAAGGGTGGGCAGAAATAAGGAGGGTGGGCAGGAGTAAGGAGGGTGGGCTGGAGAAAGGGGGGTAGCCAGGAGTAATGAGGGTGGGCAGGAGTACGGAGAGTTGGCAGGAGTACGGAGAGTGGGCAGGAGTAAGGAAGGTGGGCTGGAGTAAGGAAGGTGGGCTGGAGTAAGAAGGGTGGACAGCAATAAGGAGGGTGGGCAGGAGTAAGGAGGGTGGGCAGGAGTATGGAGAGTGGGCAGGAGTATGGAGAGTGGGCAGGAGTAAGGAAGGTGGGCTGGAGTAAGGAAGGTGGGCTGGAGTAAGGAAGGTGGGCTGGAATAAGGAGGGTGGGCAGGAGTAAGAAGGGTGGGCAGCAATAAGGAGGGTGGGCAGGAGTAAGGAGGGTGGGCAGGAAAGGGGAAGGGGGTATGGGCAGGTTCTCGGCTGCCTCCCCTCCCTCTCTAACAGCCTACGTAATACAAACCACATGCATTAACCCTAAAGCTGCTAGAGCCTGGGCTGTAAAAGCTGGGGCTGGGCAAAAAATATTTGAATTATGTGAAAATTAATATTAAATGTTAAACAAATCTCCAACTTATTGGCTTAAGTGTCATGAAAGTTTCATTCCAATATGTTCAGAAATGTATTTTAGACAATTTTTTTTAAAAAGGAGAACATTTTGTTGATAAGGAGAACAGCTCCTGTTAACTGGAAATGAGGGATAATGCAGTAATAAAGAGATGTAAGCACTTGTCCAATGTACAAAGAAGAATAGTAGCAAGAAGTATCCACAAAGTGGATATGCAGCTGGTGCCTGTATACCATTGCTGAGTAATACATAATAATACCAATAATAATGAGTATGTTATCATGCTCTATTTTGTTATATATCATAAAAATGCATTGCCTAATGTTAATTTCTGTTACTTTCACAAATGTCCAATTTTTTTTTTGGGGGGGGAGGAGATTTGTTTTTTCTCCTTTGTTTATTATCAGATTTTGTTGTAACCTCTACATCCTGGAGAGTGCATACCCATCCCTAACTATGTCAAGATAGAATGAAATTGGTCACCCAATAAATCAGTCACAACTGGCAGAACTTGGGACTGAATTTTGTTACCGAGTTTTTCAGATTTCAAATTCTATTTTCTTTGTATCTATAGGTGGTTTTGATGATTAGGGCTTTATAACTTTTATACAGAATACATTTTTATCCCTTAATTAAATCCCTAGTTAATAACTATATTTTGTTTCTTGGGGAGGGGGGGTATTTTTTCTTGACATCATTACAACACATATTGACCTACAAGTTTCGCATATTCGAGTACAAATGTCAAACTACCTTTATTAAAACTAATAAGTAAATTAATGAATAAGAACTAAATTATTCATTGTCAATAACTTCAACTTCAATTATCTCTAAAACTAGAGTTTCAACTTTGAGTCAGCTTCAAAAAAATTCAGTTTCTGACCAATTCTCACCATTTTTACAAATAATGTGCACAGCTGTCTGTTCTATAATCTTATTAGAATGGATTTTTCCCAAACCCTACATGTTTGGAGTTATCAATTTTTTTTCTAGGTTTGGCGTATAATTCAAATGCCACATTGACGATTTTTTTTTACAGTAAATTAAACTGAAAACATGTATTCTAAATCTATGAAAATGAAGATCATATACTATTCTGAGAGCATAATAACACCAAAGGAATAATTGGTGATAGTTTATATTTTTGCAGCTGATCTCAAAATCTGATATTCTCAATATTCACTTTTATAATTATTTTTTATTTTCTTATTTTTTAAGTTACGTTTGTGATCATTTAGACAAAGTTGCAGGATTTGCAAGTATGCACAAAAAATTGGAAAGCATTATAGCAAATTTGAGAAACTGAACTTTTCCATCAGGTCCTGTCGTATATGCTCCCGAAATATGGCATATTTGGTTCTGAAACGCTATACGTGCTAGTAGCTTTACAAGAATGGTAATTTAACTTAATTTCTATATTCTCTCTTAACCCCCCAATGTAACTTCTTGTATATAAATAAATAAATAAATATGTATGCCATGCACAGCTTAAGGGTTAATACAGAACTGTACTGAATAAAATGTATATAATGTCAAACTAACAATAATAATATTTTTAATAAAACAATTTGTAAGTTGATTCTATTAGAAATGCAGCTGAGAGACTTGCTGTAAAGTTAAACATAGACAATTTCAAGGCTAGCACTAAATAGGTATGTCGATTTAAAGAGAGTTAATACATCATTAACATGAATATTTGTGGCGAGGCATTAAGTGTAGATGTTGGAAGTGCTAATGCATATAAGCATAAACTTTCTCAGCACATGATATCTAATAATCAAAGCTGGTTTTAAGTGTACAAAGCAGATAAAAATGGCTTTATCTGAAAGATATGTATATGATAAGATATATGATAAGACATTTAACTGAAACTATATATTATGAAAGATATTTTAATGAAGCTCACAAGAAAGAAACAAACTAAGATTCAAAAGTTTTGGTATGGTTTCACAGTAGGCCTACAGGACCAGCACCCAGCACTAGCAAGGACTCACCTTCCGAGGATGCCCAGGCAACTGGACCAGCACCCAGCACTAGCCATAACTTACCTGGGAGTACCAATTGAGCTGTACAGCACAGTTCTAATGACATTAAATGTACAAAGTGTAGTTTATATGATACAAGTGTACTGCGGTAGTGTGATTCTAGTGGTCTGTACTTTATGTACAGACTGTAGTGTATAATGTACATTTGTTAGAAAAGTTACTGTTCTTTAAACAATTTATATTCATATGTGTGGCACTCTCAGGATATTAAGGCTAACAAAGTTTGCACTACAAAACTCAACTGGTAGGGTAAGTACAGTACTGTAACGTGCAATATCAATTTATTTCATTGCAATACAAATTCTTTATTATTTAAATTTTTCATAAGGCAAATGTGGACTGGCATATGTATTAATGTGATTGTATTTTTTTTTTGGGGAAGGGAGGAAAGGGAGTTGCTGGGGCCGAACGGATGGAATGAATTTCACACTGGAATGAATCGGCTATGCCCCATATAGTTCATTCAAGCGAGTACACACATTTAATTTCTACATTTACTATCAACATTTAATGTCATCTAATTTCATGCATTTCTTTGATAAAGTGTTTACTCGTGTCCTTTATGATCTTGGTTATTTGAAACTGTTGGCCAAATTAACCTTAAATTATAGTATGTTACTCTATGTTCAGATATGTTCAGAGAAAATGTTATGAAGAATAGTTCACTTGCTTTTCTAAATTACACCTTGTATTTCCATTCTATAATTAATGTAAATAAACTACTGTACTGTTGCTAGAACTACTGACTCCATAATGTAATAGTCTATGCTTGTCATCCTTAAGTATCACCTTCTTTGTATTAATTTTTTATTTTCCTTGAACATTCTCATTTTGTTAGCTTACTTCTCTAATAGTATTAAGTGTTTTATCCCGTCACAACTTTAATTAAAAAATTTCTATATTATTATTAATTTTGCCCGAAATGCTTTGCGTAATAGTGGCTTCAATAGTATGTGTAACTTCTGTCCCTTCAATTGAACAATATTCTTATGTTCTTTGTACACACCATCTTTTGAATAAATAATAATATTATTATTATTATTTACACAGAAAATCACACAAAAGTGATATACATCAATGAGAAAATTCCCTCGGGCTGTGAGATGATGCAAACCTGCAATGTTTGCATTACCTCACAGCCTCAGTGGATTGTTCATTGATGTATATCACCTTAGTGTGATTTTCTGTGTATCTGAAGTTGTGCATACAATGTTGAACTACAGTACTTTATCCTTCACCTGAGTGCTTGGGGTCTTACATAAAACTTGGACTGGCTTCAGGACTGTGATATCAGGATATCACAGACTTCCTGTGATATCAGTAGAAATCCGATTGTAAGAAAGTCAGTGGTGGTACAGTAGTAGAGTATGCAGCTGGCAATGCCTTGGTCATGGGTTTGCAACACCACACAGTCCCAGTGGAATTTCTCATTATTATTATTATTATTATAAAAGTTATCATTATTCGATAGGCCAATGTCCACACCCCAACAATGCCAGGCATATAATTTACCCCAACAATTCCACTGGCCTACATCTACACCTCCAACAATTCCATAGTCCTATTTCCATACCCCAACATTATTGTTGAAGAAAAAAAAATGCTGTTTGTTGACCAACTTGTATATTGGCTATTTTCTACCATGATCCCCCCTTTTTTCATCTTTTATTATTTTTCTTTTTTTCTTTCAATGCAATTATACTTTAAGCTTAATTACTATTAAGTTTTAGTCCAAGTGTTTTTTTCCCCACCTCACCTTGCCCAAAACGCTATGCGTACTAGTGGCTTTAGGTACTGTATGTACTACCTCTATCTTTAAATCAAACAGAATGTTTGTACTGTAACTCTGCAACTATGTATGTACTTTTCCTAAATAAATTTTTATTATTTTTATTATTAACAATTGTATGTTGGGGGTGTAAAACAATGTTGGAGCAGACAATGGTGGAACAGAAAGCTCAGTACTCACTTCCCCCCCCCCCCTTCAGAGCAGGAGAGATTGCTGAAATAGAGGGAATACAGAGAACATATACGGCACGCATCGTTGAGATAAAACACCTAAATTATTGGGATCGTCTCAAAGCTCTCCGAATGTACTCTCTAGAAAGGAGACGAGAGAGATACCAAATAATATACACATGGAAAATACTGGAGGGCCAGGTCCCAAATCTACACAGTAAAATAACAATGTACCGGAGTGAATGACATGGAAGAAAATGCAGGATTGAACCAGTGAAGAGCAGAGGTGCCATAGGCACAATCAGAGAACATAAGAACATAAGAGCAAAGGCAACTGCAGACGGCCTATTGGCCCATACGAGGCAGCTCCTATCTATAACCACCCAATCCCACTCATATACTTGTCCAACCCGCGCTTGAAACAATCGAGGGACCCCACCTCCACCACGTTACGCAGTAATTGGTTCCACAAATCAACAATCAACAACCCTGTTACCGAACCAGTATTTACCCAAGTCTTTCCTAAATTTAAATTTATCCAATTTATACCCATTGTTTCGTGTTCTGTCTTGTGCTGATACTTTTAATACCCTATTAATATCCCCTTTGTTGTGTCCATTCATCCACTTGTAAACCTCTATCATGTCACCCCTAACTCTTCGCTGTATAAACATCAGAGGTCCACGGTTGTTCAACGTTCTCCCAGTGACTATAAGAAATATTGCCGGAACAACCGTGGACATCTTCAAGAGAAAACTGGACTGTTTTCTACGAGAAGTTCCGGATCAGCCAGGCTGTGGTGGGTATGTGGCCCTGCGGGCCGCTCCAAGCAACAGCCTGGTGGACCAAACTCTCACAAGTCGCGCCTAGCCTCGGGCCGGGCTTGGGAAGTAGAAGAACTCCCAGAACCCCATCAAGCAGGTATCAAGCAGGTAATGCACTCAAGTACTTACGAAGGATGATGAGAGTGCGAGAAACAAGGTGGTCAGGTGGAGCCAGTGACTCCTTCCTTCAACAGTTTTGTCTCTCCCTCGTGGTATATCCTCAATGTCTTCAGTGGTGTGGCCTCACCACACACTTACACTGCCATAAGTGTCCTGAGAGTACTGTGGGAGGGACAATTTGGCGGGTATTGTGGACACAGGTCTTTAAGACAGGCGAACTTCACGAGTCGTGGAGACGTCTATAGCAACCTTTGTTGTGATGACGTCACTCGCTCGCTCGCTTACTCGCCACGGTGCTCTTCCCATTTTCTTTGGTTACTGATCTTTGCCGACCTTTAATTAACCTGAGAGCCACTAATATTGGTGGCCTCAATGAGGACAGGAAGTTGGCGGCTTGTCAAAGGTCCTACCCATTTGCCTGGACGATCTTTTCTATCTGTATTTTAAAACCCAGTAGAGTTTTGGCGTTTACCTTACCTACTCTTTGGCGGGTAGGCTGTTCCACGGGTTTACCACCATACGGGAGAAAAAGCCTCTCCTGTTTTCTGTCCTACATTGTGGCTTGTTGAGCTTGAACCCGTTGCTCCTCGTTCGTGTTACATCTGACCTTGTGAAGAAAGTGTCCGGATCAACATCGTCCAAATTGTTTAGTATTTTAAGTGTTTCGATGAGCTCCGCCCTGTCATGCCTGGTTTACTGTGTTGTTTGGCCAGTGACCCTCAACCCTTCCTGATACGAGAGATGACTAAGCTCTGGTATGATTTTTGTTGTCCGGTGTTGCATCTTCTCCAGAGCAGCTATATGTCTTTCTGAAGATAAGGTCTCAATGCCTGTATGTAATAATCCAGGTGGGGGCGCACCAGAGACTTATACAATTGAAGGACTACTTTAGTTTACTTGAAGGTAAAGGCACGCTTAATTATTCCCAAAGTTTGGTTCGCTTTTTTATTGCCGCTCCCACTTGTTGTGCAACATTTAGTGAATGATGGATTCTGATTCCAATGTCAGATTCAGATTCAGATTCAGATTCAGATGTTTATTCAGGTAAGGTATATACATACAAGTGATGTTACATTAATGGATTGATATATAGATAGAGCTAGTACATACAATGCCTAAAGCCACTATTACGCAATGCGTTTCGGGCAAGAAAAACATAAATATCTAGAACTTAATACTAATTGAGCATAAAGAATAAAAAGTGTTGAGAACAAATACAAATAAAGATAAAAAAAGGGGGAACATGACTGAAAAAGCAGCACAAATACAATAGGTTGACAAACAGTGTTGATTAAAAAAAAAAAAAAAAAGAAAATAACAGACATGGGTTGACAATAGAGGAGTGAGGTAGATTACAGGGAATTTATTAGGTAGTGTTTAGTTTTTATCTTAAACTGGTTGAGAGAGGTACAGTCTTTAACATGGTTGGGAAGGTCATTCCACATTCTGGGCCCCTTGATTTGCAGAGCATTTCTAGTTTGATTAAGACGTACTCTAGGAATATCAAAACTGTATTTATTTCTGGTGTGATGCTCATGGGTTCTGTTACAACCTTCTATGAAGCTTTTAAGATCAGGATTGGCATTATAGTTTAGCGTTTTATATATGTATAATACACATGAGAGAATGTGCAGTGACTTAATATCTAACATATTCAGAGATTTGAGTAGGGGTACCGAGTGATGTCTGGGGCCAGAGTTGGATATTGTTCTAATAGCAGCTTTGTGTTGGGTAATTAGAGGACGTAAGTGATTTTGGGTAGTAGAACCCCAAGCACAAATACCATAGTTGAGATAAGGATAGATAAGGGAGTAATAGAGAGTCACCAGGGCAGGGCGTGGTACATAATATCTGATCTTAGAAAGAATGCCCACAGTTTTTGAAACTTTTTTTGATATATTTAGAATGTGTCCCTGGAAATTCAGCTTGTGGTCAATGAGAATGCCAAGGAATTTGCCATCTAATTTGTTACAAATTTGGGTATTGTTAATTTTGAGATTTATATGACTAGAGGATTTATTGCCAAACAGAATATAGAAAGTTTTGTCAATGTTAAGGGTGAGTTTGTTGGCAGTTAGCCAAAGATGGACTTTATTTAGCTCAGTATTTACTGTGGCATTTAGAGCAAGAGGGTCAGGACTGGAGTAAATGAAGGTTGTGTCGTCAGCAAATAGAATTGGTTTGAGGTGTTGGGAGGCATTTGGAAGGTCATTAATGTAGATGAGAAAGAGGAGAGGGCCAAGTATGCTGCCCTGAGGAACACCAATGTTGATGGGTAGGGTGGGAGAAATTGTATTATTCACAGAAACATATTGGAGCCTGTCAGTAAGGTAGGACTCGAGGTATTGTAGGGAGTGTCCTCTGACTCCATAATGATGTAATTTAAGAAGAAGGTTATGGTGGTTGACAGTATCAAAAGCTTTACGCAGGTCCACAAATAACCCAACAGGGAACTCCTTTTTATCAAGAGCTGTATGAATCGAGTTAAGCATACTAATAAGTGCATCGTTAGTGCTTTTTTTGGGTCTGAAGCCATATTGGCAAGGGCTAAGTATATTGAGTTTGGCTAGATATGAGTAAAGCTGCTTATATATAAGTTTTTCAAAAATTTTTGACAAGTTTGGCAGGATTGATATAGGTCTGTAGTTGTTAACATCTGTGAGATCACCACATTTGTGGACAGGCGTTACTCTCGCTTTTTTTAGAATATCTGGAAAGGTTTGGAGTTCAAGTGACTTGTTGAAGAGCAAAGCAATAGCAGGGGCTAAAGATCTGGAGGCTTTTTTGTAAATTAAAGTTGGTATCTCCTCAAAGGCACCAGACTTGGTTGTAAGGGAAAGGATTATCTCATTGACGTCAGTGGAGTTAATAGGCTTTAGGTACAGAGACTGTGGATAGTTACCTGTAAGATAGTCCTTAATGTCAGTACTGGAAGATGGAATATCATTTGCAAGGGATGAACCAATGGAAGAGAAGAACCTATTGAACTCAATAGCAGAATCAGAGGCTGAAAGCTGACCATCATTATTAGACAGGAGAGTCGGTTTGTTATTTAAAGATTTCTTTGATCCCAATATTTGTGAAATTGTGCTCCAAGTTTGTTTAATGTTGCTCTTTATTTGAGTAAATTTATCTTCGTAGTATTTAGTTTTGGCTCGTCTAATTATCTTAGATAGCAATAATGAGTAATTCTTTGAGAATTCTTTGGAGACAATTCCTAACCTATACTTCTTCTCAAGGTCGTGTTTTTTGTTAATGGATTTCAGTATTCCCTTTGTAAGCCAAGGATTGTTAAGCCTTTTGCTTGTGACTTGTTTTGTAAGCCTAGGACAGTGGGTGTTATAAAGGCTAAGAGTTGTTTGTAGAAAAGATTGCACTGCTAGGTTGATGTCCCCTATGTTACCTAACTCAGACTCCCAGTTGACATTATCAGCAGCAGTTATAAAATTGTTTATAGCAGTTTCATTGTGCAGCCTAAAGCTTAACTCCCTTGTTTCTAGAGGTGGTGTGCTAATGTTAGTTAAGAGAAATGTGGGGTAGTGGTCTGTAGTGCTATCGGTGATTATACCTGAAGTAAGCGGAGAGGTTATGTTGGTCCAGATGTGATCTAGAGTCGTGGCAGTGCTATCAGTGATTCTAGTAGGTCTAGTGATTAAGGGTATGAGGAAGCAGGAATTCATACAGTTGAGGAAGCTAACAGCAGTAGGGTGTTCTGGCTCGCAGAGGTCAATATTAAAGTCCCCTGCGATAATTAGGTGGTTTTTGTTCAGTCTGTTATCAAGTATTAGATTTCTAAGGTTTGAGTTGAATTCAGACACATCAGTGTTGGGAATTCTATAGACTGCACCCACAGACAGGACAGACTCGGCACCCTTGACTCTGAAGCTGGCGAAGATATACTCCCCATAGCAGTCTCTAGTTCTAATTTCTTTTAAGCATGTTAGTTCTTGGTGGTAGTAAAGAGCAGTGCCACCACCTCTCTGGAGTTGGCGACAGTTGTGAATTGCTGAGTAGTTAGGCATGTTAAAGAGTTGAGTAGTATCCTCTTTCAACCATGTTTCAGTAAGTATAATAAAAGAGACTTTGTTGCCAATAGTTTCAATCAAGGCACTAACATCATCGAAGTGTTTACCTAGGGATCTAACGTTCAAATTGATTACAGAGATATTGTGATTATGAGTTAATACATTGTTTACATCATGTGCTGCAAAATATCTGCAATTTAGATCATTAAAGTGATTATTGTCATAGATAGTGGATAAGAGGTTAAGTTCTGGGTCTATACTTGTCTGCATAAAAAAAGCTGATTGTAGAATCAGAAATAAGTAGAAATACGCTATAAAATAGGGAAAAATATATACACAATACTGTACAAAACAAACACAAAAGGGGCTTACAGGGGTACAATGGAGTAAGGGAGTATGGCTAGGCTAGGCAACCTAGGTAATTAATGAGATTAAAGAAAAAACATGTAAACATGGACTATACAAAACACAAGATATAGAAATACAAAACAAAAAATATAAGCAAGACTAAGCAATACAAAAAAAAAAAAAAAAAAAAAAAAATGAGCAAAACTGAAAAAAAAAGAAAAAATGAGGTAGATTGCTTACGAGTACTCTCAGGTACACTGTAAGTAACAATTTGCAATTTGAGATGCAGGCAAAGCCAGGGGTACAATGGAGTAAGGGAGTAATGTCGCATTCTTCATCTATCTGTTGTAAGGTAAAGCTGGCAATTTGGTAGTTGTGACGTGGAATGTTATGCCCTACAGGCAAGGTCTTGCATTTATCGACATTAAAGAGCATTTGCCAGTCATCTGACCATTGGTGGAGTTCATGTAGATCTCTTTGTAAGGTCTCAATATCACTTTCACTTCCTTCTTTATCATAGATCTTAGTGTCATCTGCAAATGTGTCATCTGCCCAACATTCCATCTCCCAGAATGAACAGGACCAGCAAAAGCTGCTTGACTATGTTATTGTGTCGTCCCAAAATATTCCTGTGGAACGTGAAGGTGAAAAGTGTATTGAAATAGTTCATGCTCTCGTAAAAGACGAATTGCGTGTCACTCTAAATAAAACCGACATTATTGCTGCCTACAGAGTAGGCAAAAAGATTCCATCAGGTCTGAACCAGCGAAAAATTCGCCTCAAGCTAGCTTCCCAGTCCATAAAATCGCATCTTGTCCGGACAGCTGCATCCCAACGAAAGGGAATCTACATCAACGAGTGCTTGACTAGAAAAAGACAGCAACTCCTCCACCGCCTGCGTCAAATCCGTCATCAAAACCCAGATGCGATTCATCAGTGCTTCGTTAGAGATGGCTTGATTAAAGTGAGAAAGACCTCAGGAGGTAAAATGTTTATAATTGCTAATGAGGATAACCTCAACACTTTCCTCTCCCAATGTGGTTTGTCTCACCTTATTATCCCTCTCATTGAGTCAACATAATTAACCCCCTTGTCATCTAGTGCGGGCTACGTATCCTAAGTCTCTTTGTTACACTTTTTTAAAGTAAATTTTAATTTAATGTATATTAGTCATTTATTGGACTTAATTAATTGAGTGCCTTAATATTTTCTTTAGTTCTTATTAATTATAGGATCATAACTAAACCCTTTATAGTTAATAATCTTTAGATTAAACTTGCCTATGTTTATTATTCAACTTTATTCTTTGCTTTCATTATTACCTCTGTTGCCTAGCCTCGCCATACTCCCTTACTCCATTGTACCCCTGACTTTGCCTGTGTCTCAAAATGCAAAATATTACTTACAGTGTACCTGAGAGTACTTGTACGCAATCTACCTCATTTTTCTTTTTTTTCTTCATTTTGTGTTTGTCTTGTATAGGTCTTGTTTATATTTTAATTTTCCCCCTTTTATATCAAAATTTTGTTTTGTAATTGCCATTCTTGCCTTGTTTTCCTACAACCAGCCTTTTTATGCAGATAAGTATAGACCCAGAACTAAACCTCTTATCCACTATCTATGACAATCATCACTTTAATGATCAAAATTGCAGATATTTTACAGCTCATGATGTAAACAATGTATTAACACATAATCACAATATCTCTGTAATTAACTTGAATGTAAGATCGCTTTATTTATTTATTTATTTATTTATATATATACAAGAAGGTACATTGGGTTTGTGAAAATACATTGGATAGTACAGTATTTACATTCTTGTAAAGCCACTAGTACGCGCAGCGTTTCGGGCAGGTCCATAATCTAACAGATAATTTTAAGTAGCTAATTTCTATCAGAATTGATAAATGATAACAAATACATTGCAAGAGAAAAATGAGATGAGAGAGCTTAGTAAGTATATTAAAGCACATTGTTATATTAAAGCTCTGATTGATTACATTGACAGCTTGATTGGTAATTTAAACAAGATTAATAAACACCATACAGCAGATTGACAGCACATATAAGACAGCAATGATCACAATGGTAAAGGTGTTCAAATTGGGAACATAAAGGTTGGGAGATTGGGTAGCAATAGACACAGTGCAATTTTAAGGCAAAAAGTGAAAAACTATGAAGATGAAATTAGGTACTTTTTAGTATTGATTTTGAATGATGTAAAAGTTGGACAGCTTTTCAATTCAGTAGGGAGTGAGTTCCATAAACTGGGTCCCTTTATTTGCATAGAGTGTTTACACAGATTAAGTTTAACTCTGGGGATATCAAAGAGATATTTATTTCTGGTGTGGTGATAATGGGTCCTATTACATCTGCCCAGGAAGAGTTTCAGAGCAGGATTTGCATTTAAGAACAGGGTTTTGTAAATGTAGTTGACACAAGAGAATGTGTGGAGTGAGATTATGTTTAGCATGTTTAGGAAGTTAAACAAGGGGGCTGAGTGTTGTCTGAAAGCAGAATTTGTTATTATTCTGATGGCAGAGTTTTGCTGGGTGATGATGGACTTGAGGTGGTTTGCAGTGGTTGAATCCCATGCACAGATACCATAGTTGAGATAGGGATAGATTAATGCATAATATAGAGAGATGAGAGCAGAGTTAGGTACATAATATCTGATTTTGGAGAGTATACCAACTGTTTTAGAGACTTTCTTAGTTATGTGTTGTATGTGGGTACTGAAGTTGAGTCTCTTGTCTAGGAATAGGCCAAGAAACTTTCCATCATTTTTATTGCTAATGTTTACATTGTCTATCTGAAGCTGAATTGCATTTGTAGATTTGCTTCCAAATAAGATGTAGTAGGTCTTTTCTATGTTAAGTGTTAGTTTGTTGGTTGACATCCATAAGTGGACTTTTTTTTAGTTCATTATTAACAACATCATTTAATGTATGTGGGTTGTGGTTGGAGTAGATGAGGGTAGTATCATCAGCAAACAAAATAGGTTTCAGAATGTTAGAGACATTAGGCAGATCATTGATGTATATAAGACATAGAAGAGGTCCCAAGATGCTGCCCTGTGGCACTCCAACGGTTATTGGTAGAATGGGAGAGGTTATATTGTTGATGGCTACACATTGGTGTCTATCACTAAGATAGGATTGGATATAGTCCAGTGAATGGCCTCGGATTCCATAATGATGGAGTTTACATAAGAGGTAATCGTGATTAACAGTATCAAAGGCCTTTCTCAGGTCAATGAAGAGTCCAATCGGAAACTCATTTTTGTCAAGGGCTGAGTAAATTATATCAAGGAGACTAATAATTGCATCGTTGGTACTCTTTTGAGAGCGGAAGCCAAACTGACAGGGGCTAAGAATGTCGAATTTTACGAGATAGGAGTAGAGCTGTTTGTAGATAATTTTTTCAAATATTTTTGATAGAATGGGTAGGTTCAATACTGGTCTATAGTTGTTTATGTCTGCCGGATTACCTCCTTTATGAACTGGCGTTACTCTTGCTTTTTTAAGGATATCAGGGAAGGTATGACACTCAAGGGATTTGTTGAACAGCAGAGCTATAGGTGGCGCAAGGGCATGGGAGGCGCTCTTGTATACAATGGATGGGATTTCACTGATGTTCCCAGCTTTGGTTTTTAGTGAGTGTATGATGGACACAACATCTGTCGGGCTGACTGGTGAAAGGAGAAGAGAGTTTGGATAGCTGCCTGAGAGATATGTGTTATGTGTCTGAGTCTGTGGGATTTTACTTGCAAGGTTAGCACCAATCGATGAAAAGAAGCTATTAAATTCATTCGCCATTTCTAAGTCAGATAACGGTGTAAGGCCATCTTTAGAGAGTGTTATCTGGTTGTGGGAGTGTTGTTTAGTTCCTAGGATATTAGAGATGGTATTCCATGTGCTTTTCATGTTGCCTTTTGCTTCTTTGAATCTAGTCTCATAATATGAAAGTTTTGCTTTTCTTATGATACTGGTAAGCACTGATGAGTACCTTTTAACTACTTCCTTTGAAACTAAGCCACTCCTAAATTTCTTTTCATATTCATGTTTTTTGTTGACTGATTTAATTATGCCACTTGTGAGTCAGGGGTTATTTTTTCTTTTATCAGTTACTTGTTTGGTAAGGAGGGGACAGTGAGTGTTGTAGAGGCTTAGAGTTTTGGAGAGAAAGAGGTTAGTTGATGAGTTTATATCCTGTGTATTATTAAATTCAGATACCCAGTTAATATTGTGAAGTGCATTAGATTGCCTAAAGCTGATTCACTATGTAGCCTGAATGAGAGTTTCTTGGTTTCTGGTGGTGATGTGTCCAAGTTTGCTATGAGGAAGGTAGGATAGTGGTCAGTTGTTCCATCATAAATTACCCCAGATGTAAGGGGATCTGTTATATTAGTCCATAGGTGATCCAGGGTAGTGGCAGATGTTTGAGTGACTCGGGTGGGCTTGGTGATTGTGGGGATTAGCATACAGGAGTGCATGCTGTTATGGAAATAGTCAACTTGAGGGTTGTTTTGAAGACCCAGGTCAATATTGAAATCACCTCCCAGAATGATGTGATTTTTATTGAGATTGTTATTTATGATAAGATTCCTTACATTGTCTGAGGATAAAGCTATGTTGGTATTAGGAAATCTATAGATGGCACCGATAGTCATGGAGGATTTAAGGGATTTACTGGAGAACTTGGCAAAGGTATATTCACAATAGTCGTCTCTATCACTAATAACACTATTGCAAATGAAGGTATCTTTGTAATATATTGCTGTGCCTCCACCTTTTTTATTAGGCCTGCAGTTATGAATTGTTTTATAACCAGCTAAATTGAAGAGTTGGGTATAGTCATTACTTAGCCAAGTTTCCGTTAAAATGATGAATGATAATTTAGTGCCTAGTGCTGTAAGTAGTGCATTTATATCATCAAAATGTTTACCAAGTGACCTAACATTTTGGTTGTAAACTGATAAGCAGGTGTTATTTAGGAGTTTGTTTTTTGCAAGATTTGCTGTGTAATACCTGCAATAATGATGATCAATGTGCTGATTTGTGTGGATATGGGACAGAACATTTCGATCAGGATCAATATCAGTAAGCATATAGATAAAATAATGTCACGATACAATAAGATAAGCAATTACAGGAACAGTAAAATACTAAATCTGCTGTAAAATAGAAAGTAATTATAGCAAAACACAACAATACAATAATATAACAATACAATGAGAGCTTACAAAGTATTAAGTCTACTAAAATTAGAGAATAATTATAGCAAAACACAACAATAAATGCAAGTAAACAAAAGAATTGAAACAATTAGAGGTAGAATAAAGGTCACTAAATAGCCATGGAGGATACACAAGTTTGGTGGAGAGAACAAAAAGTCAGTAGAGACTGTCAAGATGAATATATAAAAAATTTGACTAATGATAATTGTAAAGTAAAATAATCTTAAAGATAATTGTCCCATGGAGTTAATTTCACAATTGTCCCATGGAGTTAATTTCACAATTGTCCCATGGAGTTAATTTCACTTCCAGATACCTATTTTTCAATACAATTTCAATATTTTCTGGCTATTTATGCTAAATATTATTGTAACTATGCATTATTGTAGTTTATACCATTATTTCAATTTGTGACAATTTGAGCAGAGAAGTACGACGTGTGTACAAGAGGCTGATATGCCAGCAAACACTCTCCAGGCAACAATCTGTCTTGGATAAGTCGCTCCACAACATTGACGCTTGGATCATCGACTTGATTTGGCGTCACCAGCTCTTTATTTTCGTCTAATTTCTTTATAAAAAGATACTTTTTCAGATTAAAATTATGTTTTTTCGTGTTGTACGTTCAGCACCAACTTTATAATGAGTAAATATATCATATTTATTCATTACTAACGTATTGACAGGAAGCTTTCTGAAGCTTGTGTAGCTTGTGTTAGCTTGTGGTAATTAGACGGACCCAATATAATTACCTCTGAAGAGCATCCAACTGACATTGTGATAGCACACTGTTAAAGGTGAGTTAATATACCATTATGTGCCTCATTATCCTTCAACATTTTCTTAATTATCTTCCACACTCAAAGTGTTAGCCTATTATCTGCATATATCATCTTGTGCCTCTTTATATGTCCGAGACGACTAAATCTCTTCCCACACTCTAGACATTCATGAGGCTTGTCACCTGAATGCACTAACATGTGCTGTATTATAGTTCTACGTTTTTTAAATTTTTTGCCACACTCAGCACATTGAAAAGGTTTCTCATCCACATGCACCATCCTGTGAATGTTCATATTTCCATGATGACTGAATCTTTTTCCACATTCTGGACACTCGTGAGGCTTGTCACCTGAATGCACTAACATGTGAGTCTTCATATTTCCACGTTGACTGAATCTCTTCCCACACTTTGGACACTCATGAGGTTTGTCACCTGAATGCACTAACATGTGACGCTTCACACTTTCTGGACGAGTGAATACCTTCAGACACTGTGGACACTGGTGAGTCTTCATCTTCTTTATGACAGGTGCAGTTTGTGTGGAGGTTTTCTCCCCCGGATGTTGGGAGAAGCGTCAAGGCTTGAGTGTTGTTTCTTAGAGTTAGACTTGATGTGAGCACTTGGTGGTCAATGGTGGTGCTTCTTCTTTATGATAGGTGCAGTTTGTGTCGAGGTTTTCCCTTAATGCTCGTGCTGGACATCACCGGCCTGCTAAAATGGCGGCGGTTGTTTACTCTCTCATCACCTAAGCGTTCCAATGTTTTGGTGTTGTTCCACATATCATTTTTCCAACCTCTTATTTTTGTTTATATCTAGTCATTTGAAATTAACACTTGTATTTATTCTCATGTTTTTTAATCAAAGAATGTACTTGGAATTGTTTCTTTAAACATAATGCCACATGATTATACTTTTTGAAGGAAACAGCTCTCCCATAGTGGATGTGATCTGAACCGTAATAGAATCTAACCCATGTATCAATCGGGTCAACCCTTGTGTGGTGTTTCCAAAATGGTTGCCCATGCTGGAAAAAGGAACTGTATGTGAAAACTTTTCCAGGACAATATTTAAAGTAAAACCGAAGATAATTGTAGCGGTATAAAAGTTGCATATTTAATGGCTCGTAGAGCTGGAAACCCGCAATATTAATTTCAGAACAATGCTTATTTCACGCAGATTCCTTAATAAACGTAAGAGTTTTATGTCTCAAGAAAGATAGAAACATAAGCGTCATTTTAAATACTTTACCATAGACATATATAAAGCTCAAGTGAAGATACATATGTTTTTACAGTGGCATTCAGTTGCTTATCGGTCATGGAATTTTTATTATTATTATTATTATTTTCTACCACAGACGTGGCCACACATTTACAATGCTAACTACTGCTCGGCTTAGACTCGGTTACAAGTATCTCTGGGAATTCTCATTATCTGCCGATGTAGACCTGACCAAATGTAAACTGTGTCAACAAAATTATTCGCACACCCTCCGACACTATGTGATGGAGTGCGAAAAGATAGGTGAATTTAGAGACAATTCTATAACCAATGTTCCAGCGATGTGTCAATATTTCCCACAAAAACCAGGTGCTGCATCTTCTGCCAGTGGTGGGCCTTCTCTTGATGTGGAGTGGCCACTTCCTGGTTCTGGGATAATGTCACCTGCTGTGAGACCACCATCCACAGCTGGACCCCACAGTCAACTGGAAGTGGGGGATAAAGAACTGGATCAAAATGAGACAGATCGCAACCTCAGCCTCCCTACCACCTCGCCCTTGGGTTGCTCCACTGTTCAAGCAGTGGTTGCCCTTCGTGACCGGTTGCAAGAACACCAGCAGCAAACGGAGCGGCTGCAAGAGCAACTCCAACATGAGAAAAAATCCACCAGCGATATTTCGATGATGCTCACGTGTGTGAGGGGACTTGTAAGCAATGACCGCCAAACTCCCCCTGAACCCTCCAAACATGTGTTTGGTTGCCCATCAGGGGAAACTTCTAGTGATCTTGAAATCTTGTTTAGTGGAGTCCTTCCACGCAAGTTAACTGCCAAAGTTGTGCTAAAGTATGTTCAAAACGACTCTATAGCTGGAAATGACAGACAAATTGTACTAGACCATTGGATGCAAATGTGTGACATTGGTAATAAACTAAGAAATGTTCCTGGACTTATACCGTAGTGCAATAGATAATATGTATATAGATAATATATATTAAGTGAACTAATAATATCAATATATAATGCTGACTTTAAATGCACAATTAACTAAGTTATCCATCCTTAGCTGGAACATTGCATCCCTCAAAAAAGGTTCTCAGATTTACATCACAAAGTAACAACTGAACACATCGATATTGTATGTCTCCAGGAGTGCAGAGTTCCCGCAAGATCCTCACCCCTGAAATTGCCCTCATTTGTTTCTTACAACCTCAGATCCAGTAACTCTTGCATTCTATACATCAAACAATCCCTACCCCATCAACTTCTGCCAGAAAAACAAACTGCCGGTCAACAGTATCATGGAGTGAGGATCTATGTGGGCAACTCTGTCCTCAATGTATTTAATCTATATGCTCCAGCAGGAAAGTTAAATTATATTGATCTTCCGGCCTGCGCTCAAACAGAGCCAACCATCATTCTTGGTGACTACAATGCTAGACACAAGGACATTGGTGGCTCTCGCTTCAGTAATGGTAACGGGAATCAACTGCTGTCGCTACTAAATAGTCACCAAGATGTGCAGATTGTGGGTGACCTTGAACCCACGCATATTTGTGGAGGCATTCTAGACCTCTGTGTTAGTTTCAACGTCTCTCACGTCTGGTGATCATCATGTATTGTACCAGATTTGTTGTCAGATCATCACCCTAGATTGACTACTCTATGTATAGGAAATACCATCCTGCCCGGTGGGACTTTCAAACGCAAACGGCTCAGTGTTCCTCCTGCTCGACGTGAAGACTTTGTTGCTCATGTGTCAGAGTGGTACAGCACTTATGATCCCTCCACAGTCCAGACATTTAACGACGGTCTAGTACAGAACATTCAGATGTTTGCTGACCCTTTAGGTCGGCCCCCTGCACCATCCAATAATCGGAACGATATGAAAGGTAATAAACGCCATGCCTATTACAATGACCCCAAACTGCGTACTTTGAAACGCACTGCCAGACGAGTTTGGCTTGCATATAGGGAAACACGTACGCCAGCAATGCTCAAGCTCTTTCAGAAAGCCCTAGCCAAGGCGAGGGAGCGCATGACAGAGCTCAGGCAAGATAACTGGGAAACTTTTGTTAACAGTCCCAACTCTCACACCCCCCTCAGCCAGGCATGGAAGGATATTAAAAGAATTAAAGGCGATAAGATCGGCCAAGTAGCACGTCACCCTCACCCTCTACACAGAGCAAACGAGTTAGTAGATGCTTGGGCAACCACCTGTAGCTTCAATAATCTTCCCCCAGACATACAGTTCAGATTAAATGCTGGTTACGGAGATCGAGAAAGGCTCATTGAATTCATGCTCCACAAGGAAGATGAATGCAACGTGCCATATACTGAGTTTGAATTACTCGCGGCCCTAAACAAAGGCAAAGCCACATCTCCGGTGAAGATGGTATCACTTATGACATATTGCGTCTGCTCCCTTTAATACCAGGGAATCCCCTGCTTGAGCTGTATAATATGAGCTATGTCACTGGGGAACTTCCTATCTCTTGGACCAACAGTATAATCATTCCAATTCCCAAGCCAAATCAAGAGAATGCTTTCCGCCCAATTTCCCTTACTAGCTGCATTTGCAAAACATTCGAGAGAATGGTCCTAAACCGTCTCCTCCATAGAATAAGACCCGTATTAACCCCCAGATATGGCTTCATGCATGGAAGGAGTGTGCATCATTGCATCACCACCTTTCTTACCCTGCACACTGAAAAGTCATATACCACCTTCCTAGATCTTAAGTCTGCCTTTGATATTGCAAATAGACATGTTATCTTGAGTGAGCTTGCAAGAATGAATATTGGTGGTCGGCTTCTTTGTTGGATCAGGGGTTACTTATCCAACAGGAAGTCATCTGTATTTTTCCAGGGGCATAGGAGTGTAACAAGAGACTTTGAACTAGGTACCCCGCAGGGAGGTGTCCTCAGTCCTACCTTATTTAATATCTTAATAAACACGCTGTTAAACTGTATACCGAGCAAACCCAACGTCCACATCATTAGCTATGCTGATGATATAATGATACACACCACTGGGTATGCTGATGATATAATGATACACACCACTGTGTATGCTAACACACAGAACACTCTTAACTCTGTATTAGACTCATGTTGTAACGTCCACTAGACCATTATTGTAATAACACCTAAACCCTTGTTACCATTGTAATCACCGCAGCCTCTCTGTGATCGTCTCTCTCTGACCACTGTGTAATTCTCTTACTAATTATAAAATAAAAAAACATTAAACACTGCCACCACCTTCCCAACATAAATGAATGTGTCTAAAATTATTGGTCCCCAGGAAGGAAGGAACTCAATAATCAGGGAACTCAAAATGGCAAGAAAATGAATCTTAATGGATTAATACTGTAGTCTTACTGAACTGAGCGGGAGATTCTAGAGCGACTTTACTATTCATAAGATGGAGAACACAGGGGAATTCCTAGCACAGCAAATGAAAATCACAAGAATTAATAACACAGTCATTAATCAAAAGGAACAGATAACTAAACACAATTACCTTTATATTATTTTATTATTTGAACCCGTATATTTAAATCAAAATTGAAACATAGCCTACTCTACATAACCTATGAGGCAATGGAATGTAATACCAATGTTACAAAAACTCGACTGGCACAATTACCTTCAATACTGCAGCTTGCCAAAGGCTGTTGATTGGCTGCCCGCAGGTCAATTGACCTGTACCCCAGTTGAAGTCCCAAGACACTAACTATTCTTTATTAAGAACGCTTACCAGTGGAACAGGCTCCACCCCCTAGTTCCTAGGCCCAAATTAACTCCGCCTATCCCAAGCCTATGGCCAATGGATTTAAACATAACTAGGTGATCTAGAAACCGGGTCAATGGCATAGGCAGGCACTACCCTGTGAGGCCCCGCCTCCCCAGGCCTACATGTCTTTAACCAATCCGGATCAGGCTTGACCATAAGGGTCAATTCCTCTTGACAGAAAGTCCAAAAACTGGGAAGACACCAACGACTTTCCTGAGGGACTGCTGGCTGGGCACCCACGTGTAACTTGAGAATTACGGTAATTTGTCACTGCTCTAAAACTGTCAACTGGAGTGGCAAAAGGCAGGAGAGGGGAAACGGGTTGGAAACAGGGGATTGGAAATGACTGGGAGACAAATGATTTGGAAAGATTAGAGACATATAGAGATTGGGGAACAAGTGACGACCACCGGACTAGGGTAACTTGACTCTGGAAAGAAGGGGACTGCCCGCAGGGAGGGGAGAATGACCAGAGGTCGGACTGAGGACTGACACATACCCTTACAACTTCCCCTCTTCGGAAATTAAGAAATTTGTGTGTAAAGAAGTTTAAGGCACAAAATTCTTATCCAGAACCCTGCCCTATCATAATCATTAACTCTAAAAACAACATTTAACTCAACAATAAATGACCCAATGCCTCAAAACAACAGAAATAATTATCTAATCCTAACTAATTCCATACAATCCTCCAAAACAAATAATGGCACTCCCAAAAGGTGTGCCCCAGCATGAATACATACATAAATAATAAGTAATAAATATGTTTATTCAGGTTAGGTACATACATACAAGGGATGTTACATTAATGGATTGATATATAGATAGAGCTAGTACATACAATGCCTAAAGCCACTATTACGCAATGCGTTTCGGGCAGGAAAAACATTAATATCTAGAACTTAATACTAATTGAGCATAAAGAATAAAAAGTGTTGAGAACAAATACAAATAAAGATAAAAAAAAGGGGGAACATGACTGAAAAAGCAGCACAAATACATAACAGCACATAACAAACACAGTAATAATACATAAAACATAAGGACAGAGACCGCCCCTATAATCCTGGCTGTCCACTTGGGTGCAGCCCCGTACCCTTCCAACTACCTGGAAGACAAAACATCCTATACCTGTCTTGATATAGTAACAATAACTGGAAAAATTCAAACCTAACAACTATCAACTAGCTAGAATCAGCCGATAGCCTTCAGCTATCCCAGTATTTCACCTGGAATAAAGATCAAACACATCACATAGAAACATTAAAAAAATCAATGTCATTAAAAATTAAAAAATTATATCAAAATAGAGGAACACTACCTCTCAGGAGCCTAGTGTTCCACTCCACACCTGTGGCAACTGCCTACCACAGCGTGTTCAGATCTTTAAACCTAAAGAAAATACACAAAAATATTTTTATTAACAAAAATTCAATGTCCACAGACATGTCTTTATCCAACAACAACACACAGGATATGAGTTCCTCAAACTCCTAATATCCCAGAGTTCATACTCAAGTCCACAACAACAGCGGGTGAACACATTTGTCAGACTGTGTACCACACCCTTATTGTTCAGTAAACCACAAAAAAATTAAAAAAATATATATATATATAACTATCAGTATCTAGGGTCTAGAAAAATCTAGATAAAGTTCCCCTGATCAACGTTTCTAGAGACCCTACTAGATGGTTCTCAAACCAGTTCACTCATACAACTTATCTAGAGACAGGGTCATTTTCTAGTAACAATTTTCTAGATGTTCACTTACTAGATTTATTTCTCTATTTCACTAGTCCTAGTTTTCAACATTTAATTAAAATTTATTCACTTTTTATAGATCTATTCCAGCACCTTTTACATATCTATTTATCACATATAATTTGGTTCGTAATCATCATGTATTTATTAATCCATTCACATTTTAAGATACTTTATCACCTGTATTTATACACTTAATCATTTTTAATAACTATTTAATTGCATATAATTCATTTATTCTTTCCCGTTTTATTTGTTTATTTAATTATTTTCAATTTATCTATTTATAACTTATCGGTTTAGTTATTTTGCTATCACCTTTTATCTTTCTGTTCAATCTCTTTTCAATTACAACTATGCTTCACAGGAATAACGTGTTGTGAGTATTACAACACATAAATGCCATTTTATGAGTAGTCCAACACAGAAATGACGTTCTGAGGTTGCAGTGTTGTTCAGAGTGTTGCGCACATAAATTATAGATTGTGAGTGTTGTGTTACATCATTGCAACACAAGATTATCGTGTTGTGAGAGTTGTGCCACACAAATAACCCGTTGTGCGTGTTGCAACTCAGGATTAACATATTGGGAGTTTTGCACCACAGAATAAAAGTGTTTTTCTGTGATTATTTCTATGCCATTAAGAATCAATTCACAGTCTTCAATGTAGAAATATAACTCCAAGAAAATCTTTTAAAAAAGTTTAGGTAAAAAAATTGAAACTTATAAGTTGAAAAACATTATACAGTCAAGTTCCATCGATCTGGTTTTGTTCTGGGTTTTAAACACTTCTCGTCAACTAAAAGAAAAATCTTAATCAAATCTATTCGTCAACTATACTAATGTATCCCTTTTTTCTC
Source organism: Procambarus clarkii (assembly GCF_040958095.1). NCBI lineage: Eukaryota > Metazoa > Arthropoda > Malacostraca > Decapoda > Cambaridae > Procambarus > Procambarus clarkii. The sequence goes on along the minus strand of NC_091184.1, from coordinate 19,754,468 downwards.
TATTCAACTGCGTTCCTGTCTTACGGTTATTACGAAACAAACATGAACACTACAAAAGCAGCTTAAGGTATCAGTAATATTTGAGCTTTAAACAAGATGAAAGACTGACTATTAGAGTGAGAACATCAAAGTGAGCACATGCAGGTGATCACATCTAGGTGAGTACATCTAGGTGAACATCTATGCCTATAAACAGCTTGTGCAAAAACTAATATTTTATTAGATAATTACCAAGTTTAATACCTAATTTATATGCCTTAAAGAACTGGTGAGAACAATTGTGTACACTTCAGTTTGCTTAAGTTTATTAGATCTGAGCTGCTTATAAAATACGTTTGTGTTCGATCCCCGATGGTCCAAGTGCTTGGGCACCGTTACTCCACTCCGTCCTCTCGATTCTTGCAGAGTCCGCGCTCGATCTCCGATGGTTCAAGAGGTAGCCTACAATTCGTTCACTTCTTTCTTGTGTATCTCAGATCTTAATATTCCTTCCAAGTGCTATATAATCATACTGGCCTAGTAATTTCACCTCATAATTACCTTGACTTGCTTTACCTCGCTTCATAACATAAATTATTTTCCTAACTGATTTTTCTTCTCATGCCTACAATGTCAGTTGATGATGTATGATGAATGTATGACTATTGAGTTCTTCATTAAGCAGGAAGAGTCGTGGCCAGACTGGGAGGTCGGACCCGGTGTTCACGCGGTCACCAGTTCTACCTCTTGACCGGAACTTCATTTTTTCATATATTACCCAAATAACACTTTAATTGGAATTATTGAGTCTTACTTTTTCATCTATTTAATCCCTTTAATATTTATTCACTTTTTATGGATCTATTCCAGCACCTTTTACATATCTATTTATCACATTTAAATTAGTACTTTAATCATCATGTATTTATTAATCCATTAACATTTTTAGATACTTAATCACTTGTATTTATACACTTAACCATCTTTAATAACTATCCATTTGCATATAATTTATATATTCTTTCCTGTTATTTTAATTATTTTCTATTTATCTATTTATAACAGTATTTTCCATCACCTTTTATCTATCTTTTCAATCTCATATCATTTGTAATTTACATATTAGCAATGAACAATTAATATGGTGCAAGAATACAACGTTTAACGCTTGATGGGAAAACGAGTTGAGTGTTGCATCACATTGCTAACGTCTTATGAGTGTTGAAACACAGCAATAACATGTTGTGAGTGTTACAACACATAAATGACATTTTGTGAGTAGTGCAACACAGAAGTGACGTTCTGTAAGTATTGCACGCATAAATTATAGATTGGGAGTGTTGTTACATCATTGCAACACAAGATTAGCGTGTTGTGAGAGTTGCACCACACAAATAACCCGTTGTGAGTGTTGCAACTCAGGGGTGACATGTTGTGAGTGTTGCATCACAGAACAAAAGTGTTGTGAATAATGCAACGCAGAAATAAAATGTTATGAACGCTGCAACACAGTAATATTGTGTTGTGAGTGTTGCAACGTTGTAATACAAGAATAACGTATCGTGAATGTTGCAGCGGGCAGGAATAACGTGTTATGAATGTTGCGTGCAACGGACAGGAATGTTGCATGCAATAACGTGTTGCGAGTGTTGCGACACAGAAATATTGGGGTTTGAATGATGCAACACAGGGATATTATGTGGTGAGTGTTGCACCATTGCAACACAGAGATATTATGTGGTGAGTGTTGCACCATTGCAACACAGGGATATTATGTGGTGAGTGTTGCACCATTGCAACACAGGGATATTATGTGGTGAGTGTTGCACCATTGCAACACAGAGATATTATGTGGTGAGTGTTGCACCATTGCAACACAGAGATATTATGTGGTGAGTGTTGCACCATTGCAACACAGAGATATTATGTGGTGAGTGTTGCACCATTGCAACACAGGGATATTATGTGGTGAGTGTTGCACCATTGCAACACAGAGATATTATGTGGTGAGTGTTGCACCATTGCAACACAGAGATATTATGTGGTGAGTGTTGCACCATTGCAACACAGGGATATTATGTGGTGAGTGTTGCACCATTGCAACACAGGGATATTATGTGGTGAGTGTTGCACCATTGCAACACAGAGATATTATGTGGTGAGTGTTACACCATTGCAACACAGAGATATTATGTGGTGAGTGTTGCACCATTGCAACACAGGGATATTATGTGGTGAGTGTTGCACCATTGCAACACAGAAATAACGTGATGCTACTCTCACAGTATATTATTTTATGTTGCAACGTTCACAACAAATATGTTAGTCATGTGTTGCAACACTCACAACACATTATTTCTGTGTTGCAACAATAACAACTCACTCGTGTATTGCAACGCTCACAACACACTATTCCGTTGTTGTTGTGAAGCTCACAACATGTGTGAATGTCTCAATATATGTTGTTTGTGTGCAAGTAGATTATCGTTCATAACTCCGTTCTCATTATAAATTCCTTTTCTCAAGCATCAATAGAGAAATATAATCAATAATATAATGACTCCCGTGAGATTGTGTTAGAAATATACCAATATTTCCTCTGTACACAAAAGGAATATACAAGTCTTTACCATAAATATTACCTTAATGCCTCAACTATTGACAGAATATTACCATAATTACCGTAGCTATTATTATAAATTGTTTGAAGTCTTCAATATAGAAAAATAACTTGAGGGACTTTTTTGTTAAAAGTTTAGGGCAAGAATTGGAATCTTATGAGTTTGAACACACTATGACGTCAAGGTCCATCGATCTGTTGCTTCTTTCTTTCTGCACTTGCGGCGAACTAGAAGTAAAATAAAAATTAAACCCATAAACGCCAAATACACTGTACTTTATTTCTTCTAATCATACAGATAAAATTCCTGCTATGTGATCATTACTAGAAAATTAAATTGAAAAGTAAAAAAATCAGCTATAGTTTTCGATAATATTTAACACTGATAACTAGGGTGAGTACATCTAGGTGAGCACACCTAGGTGAGTACATGTAGGTGAGCACACCTAGGTGAGTATATCTAGGTGAGCACACCTAGGTGAGTACATCTAGGTGAGCACATCTAGGAAAGCACATCTAGGTGAGCACATCTAGGAAAGTACATCTAGGTGAGCACATCTAGGTGAGCACACCTAGGTGAGCACACCTAGGTGAGTACATCTAGGTGAGCACATCTAGGTGAGCACACCTAGGTAAGCACATGTAGGTGAGCACATAGAGGTAAGCACATCTAGGTGAGTACATCTAGGTGAGCACATCTAGGTGAGCACACCTAGATGAGTACATCTAGGTGAGCACATCTAGGTGAGCACATCTAGGTGAGTACATCTAGGAAAGCACATCTAGGTGAGCACATCTAGGTGAGCACATCTAGGTGAGTACATCTAGGTAAGCACATCTAGGTGAGCACACCTAGGTGAGCACACCTAGGTGAGTACATCTAGGTGAGCACATCTAGGTGAGCACATCTAGGTGAGTACATCTAGGTGAGCACATCTAGGTAAGCACATCTAGGTGAGTACATCAATGCCATTAAACAGCCTGTCCTGAAATTTTTTTATTTATTAAGTACTAAGTGTATATATCTTGATATACCTTATAGAATTCCAGAGAACAACTGTGTAGAGTTTCCTTCGATTAAATATATTCAGATCCTTGATGTTTATAAAATATGTTTTTGTTCGATTCCGGAAGTGGAAGTAGTTGGGCAGCGTTCCTTCACTCCGTCCTCACATCCCAGCTCATCTTAATGACCCTTCCAAGTGATATATAAGCATACTGGCCTAGCACTTTCACCTCATAATTACCTTGCCTTACCTTACATATTTTTCTTATAGTTTTTCCTCGTGGATTTTTGCTTCTCAGGCCTCAACTGTCAACTGATGATGTATGATGAAGTGAATGAACATATGAGTGTTAAGTTCTTCATTAAGCAGGAAGATTGCGATTGTTATAACGCAGAACAATGTGTTGTGAGTACTGCAACATACTAATAACATGTTATAGATGTTATAGGTATATGTGCAACGTTACAACACAGGAATAACGTGTTGTGAGTTTTCACCAGTCAGGAATACCTTATTGCAACCACAGAATTTCCATAATATCAGTGAGTGTTCCAAAATGTTATTCTGTGTTACAACACTCACAACTCCTCATTTCTGTGTTACAACACTCACAACTCCTCATTTCTGTGTTACAACACTCACAACTCCTCATTTCTGTGTTACAACACTCACAACTCCTCATTTCTGTGTTACAACACTCACAAAACGCCATTCACATATGTTGCAAAACTCACAACATGTGCATATGCATTCGTGTATGCTAAATAAAAGAAAAATCTTAACCTAATGTATTCGTCATATATACTGATGTATACCTGTCTTCTCTAATCTTTCAACTGGGGTTCCTACCTTGCGATCATTACTAAAACAAACATGAACATTTCAAAAACAGCTTAAGGTATCAGTAATACTTAAGTAATAAACAAGATGAAAGACTGATAATTAGAGTGAGAACAACTAAATGAGCACATGAAGGTACTCATCTATTTGTGCTTGCGGTAGTGTACAGGTGCCTGAGCCTATTGGGCTCTATCATATCTACACTTGAAACTGTGTATGGAGTCTGCCTCCACCACATTACTTCCTAATGCATTTCATTTGTCAACCACGTCTAGGTGAGCACATCTAGGTGATCATCTATGCCTATAAACAGTAAGTTTATAGGCATAGTTTATGTGTTCACCTAAATGTGCTCACCTAGATGTGCTCACCTAGATGTGTTCACTTAGATGTGCTCACCTAGATGTGCTCACCTTGATGTGCTCACCTGGATGTGCTCACATAGATGTGCTCACATAGATGTGTTCACCTTGATGTGCTCACCTAGATGTGCTTACCTAGATGTGTTCACCTAGATGTGCTCACCTAGATGTGCTCACCTTGATGTGCTCACCTGGATGTGCTCACATAGATGTGCTCACATAGATGTGTTCACCTTCATGTGCTCACCAGTAAGACACATGGTGGTGATGTACCATGGGAGAGTGTGCCTGTAAGACACATGGTGGTGATGTACCATGGGAGAGTGTGCCTGTAAGACACATGGTGGTGATGTACCATGGGAGAGTGTGCCTGTAAGACACATGGTGGTGATGTACCATGGGAGAGTGTGCCTGTAAGACACATGGTGGTGATGTACCATGGGAGAGTGTGCCTGTAAGACACATGGTGGTGATGTACCATGGGAGTGTGTGCCTGTAAGACACATGGTGGTGATGTACCATGGGAGAGTGTGCCTGTAAGACACATGGTGGTGATGTACCATGGGAGAGTGTACCTGTAAGACACATGGTGGTGATGTACCATGGGAGAGTGTGCCTGTAAGACACATGGTGGTGATGTACCATGGGAGAGTGTGCCTGTAAGACACATGGTGGTGATGTACCATGGGAGAGAGAGCCTGTAAGACACATAGACATTCACCTAAAAAGCTATGCATGCTATTGGGTGTCCAAGAATGTAATAACCCTTGTATACGAAAAAAAGTAATATATAATATATTACTATATTATATCTTAATTATGTAAAATTTTATAATTCCTATTGTTTAGCTTTCTAAGTTTTCTCAAGCATTACATGGGTTACTGTGTGCAGGTGTTTAACATTAGGGCCATTACAGGGGTTACAGTGTGCAGGTGTTTAACATTAGGGCCATTACAGGGGTTACAGTGTGCAGGTGTTTAACATTGGGGGGGGGGCAGGGTCCAGGCAGATTTCACATATAGCTGTAATTAGGTCAGTTTCAGTCTCATCTGTCCTGCACCTCGCAGTGTTCTACAATGTTAAAGATTTTTCTTTTAAACCATTTCATATATTATTGGGCCCCAGAGACATCATCTATAACTTTTGTTACTCCTCTGCATGAACCTTTTGTTTCTAATTTCACCCAAAAAATTATAAAACTTTTTCATTGAAAGATTATCGGCTACTTTTGATCTCACAATATTATCTTTCTCTTTCTTGATGATATTGAGCCCTGTTGCCGCACCTGAGCTGGGGCCACCAACCGTCTCTGGGGCCCCCTGCATCTTTACATAGGTTATGCCAAATGGTCTGGAGCACCCTGCAACTTTCCATAGAGTTTTCCAAAAGGTCTGGAGCACCCTGCATCTTTCTGTAGGTTATGCCAAAAGGTAGATCTATTTTGAATTTCCCTAACATGATTATTCCAACCTGGCATACTACTTCTTTAATTGGTTATAAGATAAATGGTCTCTTCCCCTGCACTATCTAGCACTGAAACGACAGATGTGAAAAAGTCCTTGAGATTGTTCTGATGCAAATTGCACTGAATAATATTGCAAGCAATTGCATCACTTGTGATTTGAGTATTGGTTAAGCAGGCATTTAAACTTATCCAGGTCAGCAAGAGTGGCCTTCCTACGTTTAGGTGTGTTCTAGGGAGGTTTATGTTATCTTTGGCAGCAGCAACTTGTGAGTGAGGTATATTGGAGGTGGCCATGACAGGATGATACCAGGACAGGTTGTCATCACTGACAGCCTTATACTTAAAGGTGTGACCAGTTATATCATCAATAAGAAAATGATCAATATGAGACCTTCCATTCCTATCTCATGACATAAAGCTATAGTAATAGTAAATAAATCATTAATAGCAGGATTATGTAAATTTTCAGCATCGATGAATGCATTAAACAAATTTAAGTATACATCTTAGCGGGTAAAATCAGTGTTAAAAATCACCTACCACCCCATGAGTTCAGCATTATGATACAAATTAGTCAATTGATATATTTCTGATCATATATTTCCATACTCATCTGCACAGTTGATATTGCTTGTGGAAACCATGCATATACACACACACACACAATCAAATACTGCTGAGCACCTTTCAGGCCCCTGAGCAAAGGGGCCTGACATCTGAGTGGACAGCACATCGGATTCTTAGTCCTGAGGTTCTGGGTTCGATCCTTGGTGGAGACGAAAACAAATGGGCAGTTTCTTTCATCCTGATGAGTCTGTTCACCTAGCAGTAAATATGTACCTGAGAGATAGACAGCTGCAGCAGGCTGCTGCCTTGGGATTGTGTAACAAAAAGGAGGCCTGGTCGAGGACCGGGCCGTGGGGGATGATAAGCCCCGAAATCATCTCCAGATAACTATAGGACACAAGTATAGCAGGAGTGAGCCCTGATACAATATTGACAACCTCAACTTTACATTGCATATTGTTATGCCCAGGATAGCAGCAGCACCATAGGGTCTTCCAGGATCTGACCAGTCAATAGACATGTCAATACTGGCAGTGGAAAAAGAACTATCAATAAATTTGAGGTGGTTTTGAAATTCATAAGATGTAAGCCATTCATAAGATGTAAGCCAGTGTTCTTGCAAAACAAGAATATTTTGCACATACCAAAATGCTTTTAACGTTCATATATTTAGGGTTTGTTATTTCTCTAATTACCTTAATAACCGGGAATTATAACTTTACAAATACTGAAGCATTGTCATGGGGGTAAATAAACCATATTACGTGAAGATCATTTATGTGCTAATTAAAACAACACTTATAGTAAGAGGACAGTAAATTGGAATGTTGAGACAATTGTCAAGTAATAATAATATAATAATTAACAGGTTTTAAGAGCCATCTATTGCACATTATTCTATCTATAAATAATCTGAACTAATAATAGAGCCTAAATAAATAATAATTAAACATCATTCACATCCATCAAGACAAGAAATTAAATGACCAATCAAAACCATATAGGTTACTCCTACACCTCATAATACAGGCCAATAATGATCATAAATATACTTATCAATTAAACAATATTCAAACTAAGGACTTTACATCAAATTTTTTAAATCACTAATTTAAAAGCAGACATCCTTTTATATTAATAAATTGTCAGATTAAGGCATCTGTAAACAAATGAAATAAATATTAGTAATTAAGCCTTCGATGAAATACTCCGCATTATAATACAAATTCTGGAGTCACTCATATATATGCAAAGTTTTGGTTTATAAAATACCAGATATAAGATAATACAAATATCAGAATCAGGCTAATATTATTGCCAGATTCATATACAGTACTGTATATATATATACATTTATACAAAATAATATACATTTATACATTTACATATATATACATTTACAAAACCCTGTTCTCAAATGCAAACCATGCTCTGAAACTCTCCCTGGACAGATGTAATAGGACCCATTATCACCACACCAGAAATAAATATCTCTTTGATATCCCCAGGGTCAAACTTAATCTGTGTAAACACTCTATGCAAATTAAGGGACCTAGTCTATGGAACTCACTCCCTAGTGAATTGAAAAACTGTAAAACTTTTGCCTTATTTAAAAGCAAAACCAAAAAGTACCTAACTTCATCTTCTTAGTTTCCTACACTGAGCTTTAAATTTGCTCTGTACCTAGTGTTACCCAATCTCCTAATTTTTATGTAATATCAAACAACCTTATCATTGTGTTCATTGCTGTCTTCTTCTATGTGCTAGCCATATGCTGTATTGTGACTACCAATTTTTTGTAAACTACCATTCAAGCTGTCATTGCAACCAATCTTATATTGTTTCTGCTGTATTGTGCCTACCAATTTTTTGTCAACTACTATTCAAGCTGTCATTGCAATCAATCTCAGCTACCTATGTGCTTTAATATACTGTACCTACAATTTTCTCTCATCTTTTTTTCATTTCATGTAATCTGTTATCATTTTTTTGTCTATAATTTTTGCAAGTATTTACCTCCTTAAAATTTTCTTAGATTAAGGACCTGCCCGAAACGCTGCGCGTGCTAGTGGCTTTACAAGACTGTAATTACCATATTTGTATCCTCACATTCCTTATGTACATTCTTGTATATGCATAAATAAATAAATAAATAAATAAATAAATAAATATATATATATATATATATATATATATATATATATATATATATATATATATATATATATATGTCGTACCTAGTAGCCAGAACGCACTTCTCAGCCTACTATGCAAGGCCCGATTTGCCTAATAAGCCAAGTTTTCCTGAATTAATATATTTTCTCAATTTTTTTTCTTATGAAATGATAAAGCTACCCATTTCATTATGTATGAGGTCAATTTTTTTTTATTGGAGTTAAAATTAACGTAGATATATGACCGAACCTAACCAACCCTACCTAACCTAACCTAACCTATCTTTATAGGTTAGGTTAGGTTAGGTAGCAGAAAAAGTTAGGTTCGGTTAGGTTAGGTAGGTTAGGTAGTCGAAAATAAATTAATTCATGAAAACTTGGCTTATTAGGCAAATCGGGCCTTGCATAGTAGGTTGAGAAGTGCGTTCTGGCTATTAGGTACGACATATATATATATATATATATATATATATATATATATATATATATATATATATATATATATATATATATATATATATGTCGTACCTAGTAGCCAGAACGCACTTCTCAGCCTACTATGCAAGGCCCGATTTGCCTAATAAGCCAAGTTTTCATGAAATAATGTTTTTTCGACTACCTAACCTAACCTAACCTAACTTTTTCTGCTACCTAACCCAACCTAACCTATAAAGATAGGTTAGGTTGGGTTAGGTAGGGTTGGTTATATATAGAGTATATATATATATATATATATATATATATATATATATATATATATATATATATATATATATATATATATATATATATATATATATATATATATATATATATATGTCGTACCTAGTAGCCAGAACACACTTCTCAGCCTACTATGCAAGGCCCGATTTGCCTAATAAACCAAGTTTTCCTGAATTAATATATTTTCTCTAATTTTTTTCTTATGAAATGATAAAGCTACACATTTCATTATGTATGAGGTGAATTTTTTTTTATTAGAGTTAAAATTAACGTAGATATATGACCAAACCTAACCAACCCTACCTAACCTAACCTAACCTGTCTTTATAGGTTAAGTTAGGTTAGGTAGCCGAAAAAGTTAGGTTAGGTTAGGTTAGGTAGGTTAGGTTGTCGAAAAAACATTAATTCATGAAAACTAGGCTTATTAGGCAAATCGGGCCTTGCATAGTAGGCTGAGAAGTGAGTTCTGGCTACTAGGTACGATATATATATATATATATATATATATATATATATATATATATATATATATATATATATATATATATATATATATATATATATATATATATATATATATATATATATAGTGCACTTGACAGGGTGTGAAGTGACTTAGACTTAATATCTAAAATATTCAATGATTTAGATTTAAGAAAGGGTGGGGGGGGGAGGGCAGAATGCTGTCTGTGGCTTCAGTTTGTTATTGTTCTAATTGATGATTTGTCTTGAGTAATTAGAGATCATAAATAATTTAGGGAGAACCCCAGGCAATGATACCAAAATTGTGATAAGGACAGACGAGAGGCCAATAAAGCTTAACCAAGGTAGAGGGTGACGTACATAATATCTGATTTAGAAAAGAATGCCAAGTGATTTTAAAATATTTTTTAGCTATAATTTGTATGTGACATTGGAAATTCAGCTTTTTATCAATGAGAACATCATGGAATATACCATCTACTTTATTACCAATCTGGATATTGCCAATTCTTAGGATTGGAGAAAATGAGGGTTGTGTAAACAGCAAATAAAACTGGCTTGAGGTATTGAGAGGCATTCGGAATGTCATTAATGTGAATGAGAAAGAGTACGCAAGTAATTATCAAAAGAGGGCACCAAGCCCGGAAGGCTACGAAGCACCATCAACTGTGTGGGATATAAAAAAATGGTAAATATAACTAAGGATGCCAATTCGAGAACAAAAGTGCATAAGGCAAACAATATCAAAGGTATCTGATTCCTCAAGGATTCTATCAAGGAACAAGTGACCACGAGGGACAGTCAGGAAACAAGACACACACACCTCCTGGAAGTCAAGACATTCTACAAGGATATGCACGACCGTAAGAGAGACAATGCAGTTTGGAAAATGAAGAGCAGGGCGGCGCTCCATTAAGTGCCTATGAATTAAACATTTATAGCTAATACGTAATCTTATCAGAGCCATTTCTCACCACCAATTATGGTGATGGGAGGAGGTCCATGGGGACACACTACCTTTAAGAGTATGCAGTTTGTCACGAGTAACAGAAGACCAACAATCCTGCCAATGGGTAAGGATGGAGGAATGAATAACTGGGTAGAAGTCAGAATAAGGAACACCTTTAAGGGAGATGGGGACAAGTGTAGATAGCCTCCTTAGTGACAGAGTCCGCACGCTCATTTAAGGACACACAAATATGGTTGGGAAACTGGCAAAATTCCACTGTCTTAAATCTATTGGAGATAAGAAACAGCCAATGTTGAATTTCGACTACAACCGAATGAACTGGATTAAAGGGCTCCAGAGCCATGAGGGCACTGTGAGAGTCAACTACAACAGTAAAGGAAAATTGATAACAAGAAAGCTGTTGACAAAGAGCATACAAAATAGCACAAAGTTCTGCTGTGGAGATGCTAGTCTCTGGATGCAGGTGACACATAGATGTGGTCAGGAAAAACAACAGAGTAGGCTACACCATCTGCAGACTTTGACCCCATCTGTGAAGACGGAAATGGAGCGGAAGTGTGAAGAAAAGTGTGCAAGGAAAAGTACGACATAAGCGAGAGTGAGGAGGGTGTTGTAAGGACTGTGCAATGTAGCAAAGACAGTAGCGATCATGGCGATCCTGTAGATACAGTATGCCTGTTTCATCATACCGGCTTAGGGTAGGAGTCAAATGCAAGGCACCAGAGCTGAGGTATAACCCATTATGATGCAGAGCATCAAGACAGCATAGAGTAGAAGGAGAGGCAGACGAGTAAGCAAGATAACCATACTTGAGTTTAGACAGCACGAAGGTGGAGCGTGCTCGTATCAGCTCCCAAGGAAGTATAACTTACCTTAAGTAAATTAAGGACCTTAGAGCATCCAACTCAGAGGTTAGAGATATGGGGAGACCAAAACAAATGAGTTTCAAAGATTAACTCCATAAGTTTAGCAAAATCTTTGCACAAAAGGGGATTACCATAAAGCGACAAAGGGGGATGAAGAACGACCTACTTCCGAGTAAAAGTCATCGCAAAAGTTTTAGTTGTAGAGAACTTGATGCCATGATTGGTGTCCCAGGATGACACGGCATCAATCGCAAGTTGAAGTCGCCGTTGAAGGAAAGGCAAGTCATCACCTTGACAGCAATGGGTAAGATTGTCAACATAGAGAGCTGATGAGATTCCAGAGAGAAGGGAGTAAAGAAGACCACTGAGGGCAACCAGGAAAATTAGTAAGTGCTCAGAACACTACTGTGGGGTACACCTTCATATTGCCGTAAAGAGGCAGAATGGTACAAACCATCACTAAAGGAACGATTAGAGCGGAAGCTTCGTTGGAAAAGAGGAGATTACCACGAATGGAGTTGGGACAAAATATGGTATCTCCAGGTGGTGTCATATGCCTTTTCCAGGTCAAAAAAAGGACAGCAACAACAGAGGTGTTTGCAGTAAAAGCAGTACATATACAGACCATGTTCACCAAGACATCAGTCATGACACTTGTAACAGCCAAATTGAGAAGGTAAGTGGTGGCGATAGTGTTCTAAGAACAACATCATAAGGACATTGAACATACGTTCAAAGAGTTTGCAGACGCAACTCGTGAGGGCAATGGGGCAGATGTCCTTAGCAGCTATCCCTAGAGACCCTGGTTTCTGAATAGGAAAAACCACCACCTGAAGCCAGTTCTCAGGGACAGATGATGACTGCCAGATAAGGTTAAACAGATTCAGTATACAGTATACTGAAACCATGCATTGAGAGAGGTGACATTCATTAGGAGATGTTTCGCTTTCTGAGCCCGCTGCCATAGAACCGCAGAGAGTCAGGGCAGACTGGTGTTCGGAGAGAGAGATCATTATAGAGAAGCTGGAGATGCATGCGAAAATCTATAGGACAAGATTCATGAAGGTGCTTACGAATAAGGAAAGATGAAGGAAGACTAGAACTGGAGCCACCAGTCGAAAAAGGGGAACACAGTTCGGTGGCGACTGACACAGGATCCGCCACAATAGAATCATGGAAGTGAAGGACTGGTGAGACATCTGGAACAAACTTACCCGCAATCTTACGGATTTTCTTCCAGATCTGGGGCAGAGGAATATCAGACGTAATGGTGGAGACAAAAGATTTCCAACTCTCAAGTTTAACTGTACGGACCGCAGTCACCTTATAAAACAAAAGAAAACAGCCGTCTGTCTGCATCTGTCTTTCTTCCAGGCTGCACTCTTACAGAGGACAGTCGAAACACCCAGCATTCCACCTGGGAACGCACTTCCGCATGCCCCTGGAGGTAGAGCAAGGAATAGAGTGGAGGGCAGCGTCTAATATGGTGTGATGAAAAAGGAGTAGGGCTCGACGGTGAGGCAGATAGGAGAGGTCAGAAAGAGTAGCATGTAGAGTGAATAGATTCCAGTCAGCCTTGGCAAACTGCCACCTAGGGAAGGAGAGAAAAGGGTGAAAAGAGAAAAAGGTGACAAGGATGGGGAAATGGTCACTGTTATGGAGGTCACGAAGAACCTGCCATGTGAAATCTAAATAAAGACAAGACGAAAAAGAGGGAGGTGGTGATGAAGAAGAGGAACTACAGGAGGGGTCAAAGTCAAAGCATGACAACAGGCGAGAGGAAGGATGTTGCAAGGACCGCGCAAGATATCAAAGACAGTGGCGATCACGGTGATACTGGAAAGATAGGAAGGCAGTATCAACATACAAGCTGAGGGTGGGAGTCGAACGAAAGGCACCAGAGCTGAGGCGCAACCCAGTACGGTGCAAAGCATCACGATGACGAAGAGTAGGAGACGAGTAAGCAGGGCAACCATAATCGAGTTTAGACAGGACGAGAGACGAATGTAAAGAGAGGAGTGTGCGGCTATCAGCTCCCCAAGAAGTATGGGACAAAACCTTAAGGATGGTAAGGGTCTTGGAGCATTCAACTTGGAGGTAAGAGATATGAGGCGACCAAGATAAACGAGTGTCAAAGATTAACCCCAAAAGCTTAGTGGACTCCCTGAACACAAGGGGATGACCATAAAGGGAAAGAGGGACAAAGAACGACATGCTTCTGAGCAAAAGTCATAGCACAAGTCTTTGACATAGAGAACTTGAAGCCATGAAAAGTGGCCCAAGATGACATGGCATCAATCGCAAGTTGAAGCCACCGTTGAAGGAGAGGCGAATCATCATCCCGACAGTTAAGGGTAAGATCGTCGACATAGAGAGCGAAGAAAACGCCAGAAGGGAGGAAAAAAGACCCTTGAGGGCAACTAGAAAAAAGAGTAGTACTCAGAACACTACCTTGGGGTACACCCTCATATTGCCTAAAAGGGGCAGAGAGAGTGGCACTAAGCCTAACTTGAAGGAAACGAGAGATAAAGCTTTGGAGGAAGAGAGGGAGATTACCACGAAGGCAAGATGAATGAAGTTGTGACAGAATATGATATCTCCAGGTGGTGTCGTAAGCCTTTTCCAGGTCAAAGAAGACGGCAACAACAGAGGTCTTCGCAGCAAAAGCAGTACAAATATAGACCTCCAAGTTTGCCAGGACATCTGTTGTGCTGCAGTACTTGCGAAAACCAAATTAAGAAGGGGAGAGGTGGTGAGTGTTTTAAAAACCACATCAGACAAACATTAACCATACGTTCAAAAGAGTTTGCAGACAACTCATGAGGGCAATAGGGTGGAAGTCCTTAGGGAATGTCCCGAGAGACCCTGGAAACATAACAGGGAGGACGGGGAGGACAACGGCATCGAGCCAGTCCTCAGGTACTGAAGACGACTCTCAGACCCGATTATACAGACTCAGTAAATACCGAGACATGCACAGATGGAGATGGTGAAGCATCTCATAATGAATGCCATCGGAACCCACTGCTATAGAACCACAGAGGGACCGGGCAGACTTAAGTTCAGAGAGAAGGGATCGTTATAGGAAAGGCTGAGATGAGTGCAGAAATCTAAAGGACGAGATTCAAGAACAGGCTTACAAAGAAGGAAAGATTAAGGAAGATGAGAACCAGAGCTAACAGACGAAAAGTGGGAACCCAGTTCGGTTGCAACATGCAACGGGTCCACCACAAGAGTACTGTACCACGGAGGTGGAGGACCGGCGAGACATCAGAAGCAAACTTACCCACTATCTTGTGGATACCCTTCCAGATCTGCGTCAGAGTATTTTCGGATGTAATGGTGGAAACATAAGACCTCCAACACTCACGTTTACCTGTACAGATGGTCCTACGGACCACTGAACTCGCCTTCCGAAACAAAAGACAAAAATCAGCCATCTGCCGGCGGCGGTGTCTCATCCAGGCTGCACGCTTATAGCAGACAGCCCAAGCACAGTCCACATTCCACCAGGGAACGCACTTCCATGTTTCCTGAGAGGTAGAGCGAGGAATAGAGTGGAGGGCAGCATTGAAGACGGTGTCATGAAAAAGGAGGAGGGAGCGAGGGAGAAGCAAAATGGAGAGGTCGGAGAGTAGCACAGAGGGTAAATTCATGCCAGTCAGCCTTGGAAAACTGCCACCTAGGGAAGGAGAGGGGAGGGTGAAAAGAAAAAAGGTAACAAGGATGGGGAAATGGTCACTGCCATGGAAGTCATCAAGAACCTGCCATGTAAAATTCAAGTAAAGAGACAACGAGCAAAGAAAAAATCAGGACAGGAAAGGGTGCAGTCCAAAAGTCCAAGTGAGTGGGCTCATCAGAATTCCTTAGAGACAGGGAAGAAGAGAGGATGAATGGTTCGAGAAGGCGACCCCGGGTGCTTGTCAGAACATCACCCCAGAGGGTATGTCGACAACTGAAATCACCCAGCAGGAGCACAGACTCTGGCAAGGAGTCCACTAGGTGTTTAAGATCGGAAAGAGAAAGCGGCACATTTGGGGGGAGATAAATGGAACAAACTGTGTACCATTTACGCACAAAGACACGGGCAACAGAATATTGGAGGTGATGGAAAAAGTAAGGGGATGAAGGGAACATCAGAACGAATCAAAAGCATAAAAGTTATTGGCCCCAGCAAAATCTGAAGGGGGGGGGGGGTCAGGGAGAGAGAAAGGAATAATCACGGAAGCGACCAGGATGAGCACCAAGCATCGGCTCCTGGAGACGGACACAAAGGAGCGAAAACTGTGAAATCAAAAGAAATTGGCGGAATATCCATGAATATTCCATTGAAGAATAGACATCGACAAAAAGAGAAAGGACAGGAACAGAGAACAATGAAGAAACAAAGGTTAAAAAGGAACACAGCATGTCAAAGAAGTGCAGGATCAGGATCAGGATCAGGGTCAGCAAAGTCAGGGATAGGGGGCATGGGTAAACTGAGTAAAGATGGAGGGAAGGGAGGGGGAGGACAGACCACAGGCAGATGAGCAGGGTCCAGAGGAGGAGGCAACCGAGAGGGACTGTCAAGGACAGCAGGAGGGGCAGAAACCAGGAATCACACCTCAACAAGGGCAGGAACCGAGAGGGTAGCGGGGGCCAAAGAAACCTCCAAAGCAGGAACAGGGGGCTCGACCACCGAAATGGCAGAGGTGGAGCGATAGAGTCAGAGGTAGGGGGGCGAGGATGAAAGTGAAGCTTTCTTACCAGCCGGGGAGGAGGAAGGAGATAAGCCAGGCTTTTGCTTCTGACTCAGAGAGACAGGTGTTCCAGCAGCAACGTACTGGGCAACAGACTCAAACGTCTCAACAGAAAAACGAGAGCAAACAACACGATGATCACTAGGAGAAGGAAGGACATCAGCCCACACAGAGAGGCAGCATGGAGAGCTAAGAGACGGAAGAGAAGGATGGGAAGAAGGATCAAAGGGAGTTGAGAAAGAAGACACAGGAGACATGGCAGACTGGGTAGAAAGAAGGGGAACCCCAGACAGAGAACCAGGAGGGGGACCCTTCGGGTCAGAATGTAAAGGAACAGGGGAGCAGGCGGTGGGCATATCTGGGTCTAAGGCCTAGAAACTGTTGTGAGACTGAGGAAGGTGAGAAGGACGAGGAGAGGAAGAGTGCAACACGTGAGCGTAAGAAACCCCAGTGAAAGGGGGAGGAGGGGGGATGGTGAACTTGGCGCCTCGCCTCAGGAAAAGACTAACGTTCCCGGTGCTTCAAGTTGAGGACAGCTGCCTCATGTTTGTAATGGATACACGCGCGAGAAAAGGTAGGGTGGGCATCACCGTAATTGAGGCAGCGAGCCTGGGGAGAAGTGCACTCCGACTTAAAGTGACCTTCGTTCCCACACATAGGGCAGAGAGAGAATACTGGAGCATTTGAGGGCATCATGTCCGAACTTCCAGCACTTATTACAAAGCCGAGAAGAGGGTATGTACTCCTGAATGGAGCATCTGGCACCACCAAGAATAACAGAGGGCGGAAGTGTCCAACCATCAAAGGTAATTTTCACAAACCGAAGGGACAAACGGCGACAGCCACGAGGGGGTCGTGAATGTGTAAACCTGGAGAACAGAATGGCCTTGGGCGTCGAGGACATGTTTAATATCCTCGTGGCAGTCCTTGAGGTTCCTAATACCGGTTACAACATGGTGTGGGAGGAGAACAGTGCCAACACTGGCACTTAACTGAGCATTCTTGGAGACCCGAACAGGGGGGGGGGGGGTCACCTCAATGCAGGATAAAGTCGCCAAGTGGACAGCTGCATCCCGAGAAGAAACAGCAACAACATGCATACCGAGATGGGTGGGGTTAAAAGTAACAGAGGCATCTACTGAACCAACAAGGTGCCTATGGAGGGAGAAATTGTCAGGCGTAGAATCTAAATGATGGAGGTCAAAGTACTTAGTCCACGTAGCAAGATCAAACAAGGCATGGTACGAATTGGTATGGGAAGGAAGCATGTGAGAGCGGCCATGTCGGGGACGGTGGTGAGAACCCCCTAGAGAGAGAGAGAGAGGGGGGTCATAAGGTGCAGTAGTCACAATGAGAGATGGAGTCGTACTAGGGGACGAGGTAGTCACCACAGGGGGCTTGGGGCTCGACACAACCACAGAAGAGGAAGGGGAGCGGGGGAGTAGTCCAGTCTGGGCCCAATGTAGTGGGGGCTACAGAGCCCGGCTTTCCATCACAGTCTGACTCGGGGCCCTGGTCTCCCACCCCACATCTGAGAAGTTAAAAATAAGTGTCAGATATCAGCATGTAAATGAACAGGTAATCATTTCATCAACAAACAAGCCCCCATACCCACCATGGCGCCACAATTAGAGGATAGGACACCCGATAAGAAGTGGGCCCCCCCCCCCCAGGGGTGCATCGTGGATATATGCCCTGCAATCACCACTATAACACTTTGGCGCTCTCGGCGTTCAAAAAAAATCATACCCCAGATGCTTTCGGCGCTTCGCGCGCCTATGCGGTAAGACCGAAAAAGTGTACACTCTTTTGACTGTCCTGACAATAATTGAAGGCGCACGTATTTAAATTTGGTATCACTGTGTTCGCAATAAAATTGTCTATAAGAACATATCTATAAAATGCCGCCAAAGCATAAGGATTATCAACACCAAATAAAAAACTATTCAGATCACTAGCCGAGAGCGCCAAACAGCAACAAAATGTTTCCACTCTCTTAATGGTTGCGAAGCCTACAGTTGTCCTACATCGCTAATTGTGGTATCATTGGAATCGCAATAAAATTCTCTACACGGACATATGCATATAAATATAGATTCAATTTCGTAGCCCACCCAAAACAGTGTGGGAAGTGGCCGAAGTGTTACCCGCGGCGGCATATCGGCAGGAAGGAAACTCGCTTTGAAAAGTGTATATTCAATTCACTGTCCTGACATTATTTGTCGATGTATGCATTTCATTTTTGTACCAATGTGCTCGCAATAGAATGTTCTATAAGAACATAAGTATTAAAGGTCACATAAGGATGCGTTCGACCGGCAACATATATAAAAACTACGTCGATTATACTCGTCGTGTCAATAATACAATTGTTTTACCACGATGATTCACTGCCACGATGTTTTCTTTAATAAGCTGTTCGGCTATTAGAGAAAACGTAAATTTCATGGCAAACATTTGTAAACTATTCTCAAGTTGATCGGATAATAAATGGATTTTATACAAATATTTTTGCTCGTGACTCCCGAGAGGGGCACGCGTGCGGTGTGATTAATAATGTTGGTGCCGACGACGGTCTGCAGGAATGCGCCAAAGTGAACCATCAGTCCATCAAGATTGGGCTCAGCAACGAAGGAAAAGAGTGACAATAAAAGTGTCCCTTTGCTCAACAATTTCGGGTACCACAGTTTTACGGGCGAGAGACTGTGCATCACCTAACACCCAGTGTCAAAACAGAAGACGACATCTAAAAGAATGATCAAGAATAGCAAAAAGTCGCTGGGAAATAGCAATTAAAAAGGAGACTTGGGAAGGAGAAATTAAACTTAGTAGGAAAAAGCATTCAGCACAATTAGTGAAGAAGGCAGCAGGAGCATAAGGCTTCAAAAGGACAGAGGACACTGTCCCATGGAGCATCACACTCTAGCATCCGCCAACCAAGCCCCCTCACGATGGCAACGAGCTGGAAAGGGAGGGAGAGATGAAAAAGATGAGAGGGTGAAGAATACTGCCCGGTGAGACACCAGTGTTTATGGGTAGAGTGGGAAAATTGGAATCATTCACAGACACATACTGGAGCCTGTCACTGAGGTAAGATTGTAGGTATTGGAGGGAGTGACCTTTTACTCCATAATGTTGCAATTTAAGAAAGTTAATGTGTTTACAGTATCAAAACGTCTTATGTAGGTCAACAAATAAATGAATAAGTTTTCCAAGGGCTGCATATATGAAATTAATCATACTAAATGGGCATGATTGGTCCTTTTTTGGGCTTGAAGCCGTTATGGGAAGAACTAAGTATAAATAGGAGGAAGACTGGGTGTAAATTAACTTTAAAATAATTTAGACAAAATCGGCAGAATTGATATTGGTCTATAATTGTTGACTTCAGTGAGATTGCTGCTTTTATGGACTAAGGTTACTCTTGCTTTTTTTCTCAAAATATCAGGAAAGGTTTAGAGTTCAAATAATTTGTTGTAGAGCAATGCAATGGCTGGAGCTAAAAATCTAGAGGCTTTTTTGTAAATTAGGGGTGGTACCTCAACATACAGTATCTATGCATGAGGTTCATTCATCCACTACAAACTACCTCAAGCCCATCATCACCCAACGAAAATCTGCTATCAGAACAATAAAACTGTCTTCAAACAACATACAACCTCTCTGTTTAAATTCCTGAACATGCTACATATACACTCGCTCTACACATTCTCTTGTGCTATTTACAAGCACAAAACCTTGTTCCTAAATGCTAACCCTGATCTTGAAACTCTCCATTGATAGACGTAATAGAACCCACAAGCACCACAACATATATATCTCTTTGATATAATTTTTTATATTAATTGACAGTCAGGATAATATAATTGCCAATCAGACTAATATAACTTTGAATCAGGCTTTTTCACCCACAGGGTTATTGATCAATGGAACTGCCGACCCACCAAACCCATAACTGCCAAAACTGTGCTGAATTTCAAAATACACCTGGAAAAAATCATGAAGGCAAACTGGGAGGGGGAAGGGAACCGTCAACAAGCCGACGACTTCCTGTTCTCATCCGAGGCCACTCGGGTTAGTGGCCCTCAGGTAAATCGGGTAAAATATTATTCCCAGACAATTACAGCATAACTGATAAAGTAAGGCTAGAGTAATAAATTTCTGGTAAATTTAGAGTGATACATTTCTAGAGTAATATAAATTTAAATTTCATATTAACTTGACTGACAGCTATAAATGCCAGTCAGCCTTCAATATGCTCTTCGGTGAAATATTTATAATCAAGAATAGAACTCATAAATAGGCCTAAACAAAAAATAAAAAATGGACATCAGTTTGCATATGAATCTCCTGAGAAGATTCCTCGATTAATATACATTTCCTTACCAATCAAATGGTCTCACCTTAAGTATGTCTCAGATTGTCTTCTTTACCAACTCCAATGCTAAATAATATTACAACAAAAATGTCCATAACTTAGCTACAGAGTATATTACATTTTAAATAAATTTCCACAGGAAGCAAAAAAACCAGCGTTGAATGTAATGAAACGCCATTTTCTGGGTGAGTCCCGGAGGCTCCCCGGAGCTATCCCAGGCTGATATGCTAATGTCAGACTTTGGCATCAGTCATGTGTATGGAGTTCTTAGGCCTACCGGGGACCACGGCCAGAACCGGGCCCCCTCAGAGAGGCAAGGGGAGCAATGGCCTATAGAAGCCCCCGTGTAGTTGGAAGCATTCTATGTCTGCCATCGACCGGAACAGGCACCCAGAAAGGTAAGCGCCCCAAAACAAACCCCTATTCTGGTTAAAATTGCTACCTAAAACCGAACTAGTGGATAGAACTCCCCAACCGAAAACAAGCAAACTAGTGTGACGTCACACACTGCCGCGCCCCTGTCTGCGCAGCTCCCCCCTCCCCGGGAGGGGGGAGGGGGAGCCCCAGACCCCCCGCGCCGGCTACCCACACCTCAGTTCTTGAGGCTGGATGTCAAAAACGCGAAAAACCGCCGACCGGAGGGAGGGAGGGATGCCGGGGAGCCTCCGGGACTCACCCAGAAAATGGCGTTTCATTACATTCAACGCTGGTTTTCTGGGGGGAGCCCCGTCGGCTCCCCGGAGCTAACTACCCACAGACAGAAAAAGAGGGACTTACCCGGGAGGCGGTCGTCGCTCACCCCTCAACTCGAAGCCGAGACAACTGGCTGCAACCGCCGACCCAAAGCAACACAGGCCCGACGAGGCCCATGGACATTCACAAGGTAACGAGCAGCCAGGACCCTGTTCGACCGCCAAAATCCCCGCGCCCGAATATCAGACCAAGACATATTCCCAAAGACGGCAGCAAGAGCCGCGAACTTACGAACGTCATGGGCACGGGGATAGACCGCAGGCTGGCTGGACCTAATAACCTTGCGGACGACCTGAGAGACCCGAACCCGCGAACAGGGAAGAAGGGAAACCGGATCAACCCACAGCGCGTCCCCGGACACAGAAGCTGTGGCGCGCAAATAACGGCGAAGCGCCGCAACCGGACACAAAACATGATGCACCCCAGGCCTGATCAACCAAGCATCAACCACCCATGGACCCCTCCGGAACGCAGCAGTCTCATTCTTCGCCAGAAAAGAAGGAGACGGCTGCAAACGAACAAAACTATCACCACGACCAAAAGAGCAGAAACCCCTGCGCCGGAGGAGAGCATGAAGCTCCCCTACCCGACCCCCAGAGGCCAAAGCCAACAAGAAAAGTGCCTTGGAAAAACAATCCTGGACCGAAGGGGCCACAACGAAACGAGGAGAGGAAAGGAAAGCGAGCACTCTGTCCAAAGACCAGGACGGCTCAGGCGACGCATGAGCAGGCCGGAGGTGAAACAATGCACGAGACAGCTTGCGAAACGGCGCAGACGTAACATCGATACCGAAAGCAAGCTGAAGGGGCTCCGCCAGCGCCGCACGATACGAAGCGACAGTGTTAGGCATAAGATGACGGTCCTGAAACAACCACGAGAGGAAGGACAAGACCACCCGAACAGACAAGGAGCTAACACGACGAAGACGCAAAAAGAAACGGAAGGACCGCCAGGAAACTTCATACTGCCGCCGAGAAGAAGCCCTCAGGTGGGACACCAACAAGGAGGCCACCTGATCACCATAGAGATGATGATAGACTCGAGTCAAAAAAACCATACGCGAAGACTCGAGGAGAAGATCGAACCAGCTACGTGACGTACTGGCCCGATCTGCTGAAAGAGGCGGAGCCGCGGGAAAACTCTCGGGTTCGGACACCGAGCAACCAGCGCCTGAAACCAAGGCTGGGCCGGCCACCAAGGGGCCAGAAGGACAACTCTCCCCTGGTAAGTCTCTAAGCGAGTCAGGACCTGGAGCAACAGCCGAACCGGGGGAAAGAGATACAGGAACCCCCACCTCGACCAGTCGAGCCGAAAGGCATCGACCCCGACGGCCTCGCAATCGGGGAAGGGCGCCGCATAAACGGGAAGACGCTGCGACCACGCCGACGCGAAGAGGTCCACCTCGGGGCGCCCGAACGTCTGGCAAAGCCACCGGAAGGACTCGTCGTCGACCGTCCACTCCGTGGAGAGGGGAACGAAGCGAGACAGGGCGTCGGCCAAGACGTTGGACACGCCCCGTACGTGAACCGCCAGGAGAGCCAAACCCCGAGAACTCAGCAGACGAGTCACCCGAAGCGACCAACCCCAAAGAGACAAGGACCGCATCGAACCCCCGTGGTTCAGGCAATGAACCACCGGAGAGCAGTCCGAATGGAGCCGAATCGTCGATCTGCGGGCCACCCGAATCCTCCCCAGAGCAAACCACACTGTCGCGAACTCCCGCACCGTACTGTGAGCTCGACGGAAGGACGGATCCCAACGTCCCTGGCCGGCCTGGTGAGCACTGGTCACAAAACCCCAGCCGAGAGACGACGCATCCGTGTACACAGCCGGTGACGCAGCAACCGACGCAAGTCCCCCGGGGGTCGAACTCTGCGATCGCGAGAGAGGCGGAAGGGGGAACCCCGAAGGAACCAGAACAGCCGTCGAAGCCAAACCTGACCCGGCGGGTAGACCACCATCGCGAAGTTCAGGCTCCTGCACAGCCCCTCGAGCAACCGCCGGGTGACCCGAGGGCCCTCCAGAAACAGACGAAGGCGGGACCGCAGCCGCAGGAGAGACTCCGGAGGGAGAGACAAGGAGGCGGTTCGAGAGTCCCACACGAGACCCAGCCAAGTCCGAACCTGAGAGGGAACCAGATGGGACTTCCTCCAGTTCACCAAGAACCCAAACTCGGCGAGCTGGGAAAGAACCAAATCCCTGGCTAGCAAGCAAGCTGACTGGCTGGGAGCCCAAACCAGCCAGTCGTCGAGGTAGGCCCACACCCGAACACCTAGGAGACACAAACGAGCCACCACAACCCGTGTAAGGCGTGTGAACACGCGAGGTGCCAGGTTCAACCCGAACGGGAGACAACGAAAGCGGTAACTCAGACGCCCCACTACAAAACCGAGCCAGTCCCTGAACCGCGGATGAATCGGGACATGCCAATAAGCGTCCCGGAGGTCCAGGGACACCATCCAAGCTCCCGGCTCCAAGAGGAGCCGAACCTGAGACAGCGTAGTCATCCGAAAGGAGGGGCAATGAACCCAGGGGTTCAGACGGGACAAGTCCAGAATGAACCGCAGGTCCGCGCAGTCCCGTTTCGGAACCGGAAACAGACGGGAAACCCATCTGAGGGACGACGTCGTTTCGACGACGCCCAAGCGTACCCACTCCAAGACGACTCGACAGAGTGCAGGGGAAGAAGCCTGCACTCTGACCCGAAAGGCCCACGAATCGCGGGACCAGGCGCGGGCGAACAGCGCAAGCCGCCCCCCCATCGCCCCGTCAAAGGGGCAAACCGCGAAAGGGCCGGCGACCCTTACGAGACTCAGAACCCCGCACAGCGCGAACACCGCGCCGACCAGACGAGGGAGGGTCCGCAGGAGGAGCCAACCCCAAACCTGACACCAGAGGCCTACCACGACGAGAGGAACCCCGAGCCCTGGCACGACCTTTCTGGGAAGACCCACCCCGGGACCCCCGGAAAACCAACAAGTCCGACATCGGACGACAAGCCGCCGACGCAGCCTGAATAAACTGCGCCACGGCCGACTCCCCAAACAGGAGAGGACAAAAAGGTGAAGAACGCCTAAGAGCCAGAGCCCAAGCAGATTCCACGGAGGAACCCAGCACCGCCTGCCGACACGCGAGACGGGAAGCATAGAACAGGGAAACCGCATCCCGCAAAATCGGCGTGAACAGCTTCAACAAGGCAGCCGACGAACGCGCAGCCGAGGACAAGGTGCCGGACCCCGGGACGGACCCAAGCGTTCCCACATCCTCCACGAGCCAATCCGAAGACAGCTCCAAGAGGGAAAAGAACCACAAGGCCGAACACAAAAGGCCCCGAGCGCGCAAGTCCTCCGCCACGAGCGCCGCCGAAAGGGAGGGAACCTGCACATGGAGCTGAATAACGCCCACATCGCGGGGAAGGGCAGGGGCAAACAAGCACTCATTCAGGTACTCAAGTTCACCCCCCAGGAAAACCTGAAGCACCGTGGAAGCTTCCCGCCACTCCAGCGTGCGGGAACGACAGAAGGAATGCCAGGAATCCAGACCAAACAAGGGGCAGTCTGCTAGCCAGGACGACTCCGGAACCTCGTAACGGAGCCAGAAAGGGAACGAAGTCCCAAACCTGAACGTGGACGGATCCATTTCCGAGGCATAATCCGGGTCACGCAGGAGGTAAGCTGCAAAGGCCGCTCGCACCACACCAGGTTGGATGCGATAAGCCGAAAACCTCCGGAAGGACGGAACCGACGTACCCGGGGGAACACGGAACCGTACCCGGGGAGGGGCCGACACCAAATCCAACTCGTTACGCAGAGGGGGGGAAAGAAAACTCCACTCCTTGTAACAATAAGCCCCGCTCAGTGGGAAGAAAAACCCAGGCGGGGTCCAGCGGGGCCCAAGGCCCCCAAGTCAGCCCCTCCCCAGCCTCGAGGTCCGTCACCACAGGACCCGAGGCCGAGTCCTCTCCCCAAGCCCCGACCCCACAAGACAAGGACGGAGCAGCCGGAAAAGCTGGAGGAAGGGGGGCCCACTGGTCAGACCCTGAAGCTTCGGCCGGGAGACAAGACTCGAATGCCCCTGCCGCCCCCCCGGAAGGGGCAACCCCCGAAGCTGCCCGAGTCTCGAGATCAAGTAACCCCTGCTCCGACCCCGAAACCCTCAGACGCTTCGGGGCCGGAAGCAGGGGCGGGGGACCAGAACGAACAGAAGGGGAAGGACGAGGAGGTGCGGACTGAACCAGGATCGAAGCGACCCCCACCTCCAAGTCCGGGTCTCGAAAAGCGAAGCGGGGCAGCCCCGGGGCATCCGGGGAAGCAACCAACCGAGCGCGTTGCAACAGACGAAACCTAGACTGCAACGCACGTGCCGCCTGTACCCGAATAGAATCATCAGAGGATTGGGTAAATTGAGTCACAAGCAAGCAGCAACACTCACAGGACTCAGGGTCGAAAGTATCACCGACCCAACAGGCAGCGTGGCAGAGGCAAAAACAATGAGGGTCACCCTGAGACAAGGGGACCGAGCAACCCTCAAACTCGCACACAGCGAGTGGGGACTCCGGGGTCACATCCATCGGACCCACGCGCCCCCTAGGGGATTCCCAGGGTCCTGAGCGTTTACTTTAAGAGGACTCGCGCTCAGGTAGTCCCAGGCAGGGAGCTGCAAACCCGCGCCCAAAACTACCAAGCAAACTTCTAAAGCTGAACCCCAGGGACGTGTACACTCACGGGGACCTAGCAGGGGGCGCCACCGAGGAGAACAGTGGAAGGGCAAAAACAAACTGAATAAAATGACAGAACCCCCCACCAGGCAAAAACAAAAAGAAAAACAAAACCCCGCAAGAGGACAGCAAACCCCAAGGAACAGAGCCGGCCGCGATGTCGGGAAATACAAGCTGAGCAGCACCCTGCGCCCCTACCAGTGCAAACTGCCTCTTACCTGCCGGTAACAAGGGAGAACAGAACACCCAAGAGCCCAACAGGCGGCCGAAAAACCGAAAGGTAAAACGGACCAGCAGAGGCAGACCCCGAGGAGCCTGTGGAAGGTGGCCCCAAGCCCCAAGGGCAGTACTTACAGGGCACCTAGGGAAGGCAGCCCTAGGCGCATGCAGCCCGAGTACTGAAGATAACTCCTGGCTCTCGCACCCACAAAACTAACACCACACGCAAAGCACAGTGCAGTAGCGACACCGGAGCCAGAGCACACGACCATCGCCTATAGCATCAGCCTCAAGAACTGAGGTGTGGGTAGCCGGCACGGGGGGTCTGGGGCTCCCCCTTCCCCCTCCCGGGGAGGGGGGAGCTGCGCAGACAGCAGCGCGGCAGTGTGTGACGTCACACTAGTTTGCTTGTTTTCGGTTGGGGAGTTCTATCCACTAGTTCGGTTTTAGGTAGCAATTTTAACCAGAATAGGGGTTTGTTTTGGGGCGCTTACCTTTCTGGGTGCCTGTTCCTGTCGATGGCAGACATAGAATGCTTCCAACTACACGGGGGCTTCTATAGGCCATTGCTCCCCTTGCCTCTCTGAGGGGGCCCGGTTCTGGCCGTGGTCCCCGGTAGGCCTAAGAACTCCATACACATGACTGATGCCAAAGTCTGACATTAGCATATCAGCCTGGGATAGCTCCGGGGAGCCGACGGGGCTCCCCCCAGAAAAGGAAGCACATTATTTACATAAATATGAAGAAAAACATTTAAAGCTTTGTTTTACCTTTGCTAAATTAAAGAGATATTTCTATACTTATAAGCAATTTTGAGTTTTCCTAGCGACAGCTTCTCCAGTTCTTGCTTGGTCATCTAACTTTCATAAAAGAACAATATAATAAAATATCTTCATATCTTTACCTTTTCATTGTGAAGTGTATTTCTGAAACAAAATGTAATTACCTCTGAAGAACATCCAACTGACATTGTGATAGCACACTGTTAGATTAAAGGTAAGATAATATACCATTATGTGCCTCATTATCCTTCAACATTCTTTTAATTATCTTTCACACTCAAAGTGTTTAGCCTATTATCTGCATGTATCATCTTATGCCTCTTCATACTTCCGCGCTGCCTGAATTTCTTCCCACACTCTGGACATGCATGAGGTTTGTCACCTGAATGCACTAACATGTGCTCTATTATAGTTCCACGTCTTTTAAATTTTTTGCCACACTCGGCACATTGAAAAGGTCTCTCATCCGCATGCACCATCCTGTGAGTCTTCATACTTCCACGCCAACTGAATCTCTTCCCGCACTCTGGACATTCATAAGGTTTGTCACCTGAATGCACTAACATGTGAGTCTTCATATGTCCAAGATGACTGAATCTCTTTCCACACTCTGGACATTCATGAGGTTTGTCACCTGAATGCACCAACATGTGCTCTATTATAGTTCCACGTTCTCTAAATTTTTTGCCACACTCGGCACATTGAAAAGGTCTCTGATCCGCATGCACCATCCTGTGCCTCTTCATATTTCCACGCCAACTGAATCTCTTGCCACACTCTGAACATTCATAAGGTTTGTCACCTGAATGCACTAACATGTGCTCTATTATAGTTCCACGTTCTCTAAATTTTTTGCCACACTCGGCACATTGAAAAGGTCTCTCATCCGCATGTATCATCCTGTGTCTCTTCATATGTCCAAGCAGACTGAATCTCTTCCCACACTCTGGACACTCGTGAGGTTTGTCACCTGAATGCAATAACATGTGTGTCTTCATATTTCCACGCCGACTGAATCTCTTCCCAAACTCTGGACACTCATGAAGTTTATCACCTGAATGCTCTAACATGTGCTCTATTATAGTTCCACGTTCTCTAAATTTTTTTTCCACACTCGGCACATTGAAAAGGTCTCTGATCCGCATGCACCATCCTGTGCCTCTTCATACTTCCACGCCAACTGAATCTCTTCCCACACTCTGGACATTCATAAGGTTTGTCACCTGAATGCACTAACATGTGCTCTATTATAGTTCCACGTTCTCTAAATTTTTTGCCACACTCGGCACATTGAAAAGGTCTCTCATCCGCATGCACCATCCTGTGCCTCTTCATACTTCCACGCCAACTGAATCTCTTCCCGCACTCTGGACATTCATAAAGTTTGTCACCTGAATGCACTACCATGTGACGCTTCACATCTCTATTACGGGTGAATACCTTCGGACACTGTGGACACTGGTGAGTCTTCATCTTTATGACAGGTGCAGTTTGTGTGAAGGTTTTCTCCCCCGGATGTTGGGAGAAGCGTCAAGGCTTGAGTGTTGTTTCTTAGAGTTAGACTTGATGTGAGCACTTGGCGGTCAATGGTGGTGTTTCTTCTTTATGATAGGTACAGTTTGTGTCAAGATTTTCCCTTATTGCTCGTGCTGGACCTCACCGGCGGGCGCTACTAAAATGGCGGCGGTTGTTTACCCTCTCATCACCTAAGCGTTCCAATGTTTTGGTCTGGTTCCACATATAATTTTTCCAACCTCTTATTTTTGTTTATATCTAGTCACTTGAAATTAACACTTGTATTTAATCTCATGTTTTTGAATCAAAGAATGTACATGGAATTGTTTCTTTAAACATAAGGCCACACGATTATACTTTTTGAAGGAAACAGTTCTCCCACAGGGATGCAAGATACTACTTACATTGACAACACTAATTTTTTTGCCATTTCGGAAACCAGTTTTGGGCGTTTCGCTTATGTGTACGTGTTCAATATTAAATCGACTATATAATGCTATTAATAATTAAATTATTATAAATTAAATAATTAAATTATATATTATAAATAAATACTTTTGGTCTCACATCACTCATCACAAAAATACATCACTCGGTACCCCTACTCAAATCTCTGAATATGTTAGACATTAAGTCACTGCACATTCTCTCATGTGTATTATACATATATAAAACGCTAAACTGTAATGCCAATCCTGACCTCAAAAGCTTCATAGAAGGTTGTAACAGAACCCATGAGCACCACACCAGAAATAAATACAGTTTTGATATTCCTAGAGTACGACTTAATCAAACTAGAAATGCTCTACAAATCAAGGGACCCAGATTGTGGAATGACCTTCCCAACCATGTTAAAGACTGTACCTCTCTCAACCAGTTTAAGACAAAAACGAAGCTATACCTAATAAATTCCCTGTAACCTACCTTACCCCTCTATTGTCAACCAATGTCTGTTTTTTTTTTAAAGAGCGCTGTTTGTCGACAGAATTGTATTTGTGCTGCTTTTTCAGCTATGTTTTCATTTCATGTTTTCATTTTACTCTTTATGCTCAATTAGTATAAAGCTTTAGTCATTTAAGTTTTTCATGCCCGAAACGTTTTGCGTAATAGTGGCTTTAGGCATTGTATGTACTAGCTCTACCTATAAGTCCACCAATCTTTGTAAAAATTTCTTGTATGTATGTACCTTACCTAAATAAACATTTATTTATTTATTTATTTTATTTACTTAAAAAATGTATTATGTATGTTGTATTAAAAATTAAAAATACGGATGTACACTATTTCACTCGGAGATATGGTCACTGCTTGCATCACAAGCGGGGATGTTTCTGGCGGGGGAGAAAGAAACAATTGCGCAGCGCGTCCCTCGGCGTTGCGCGGGCAGTTTGGGGCCGTATAAATACGGGCGCACAATGGGGCTCCGTCTCACTCCGCCTGCCCTCGCCGCTGCCCTCGCAAAACGTTATATATTCCTTAAATTATATTTGAAACTTTGTATATTTACATGTTCAATATTAAGTTTTATATAATATCAACTTTGTTAAGTCTATAATATAAACCGTGTTTAATATAAACTTTATATAATTACTTACTTTATGTGAACTTTATATATTTACATGTTCTGCAGAATTTAATCTTCAATAAACTTTAACGCCCCATACTGCCAGTATCTTTCTCCCCCTGGTCAGAAAATTTGCATAATACGAATTATAATCTGAAAATATATGCATATAACAATATATAATCATGAATGAAAAATCAAACAGGAAATTACTTAAGCACTTACGTGATAATCAATTCAATTTCTTTCTTTATTATGCACCCCATACCCATCTCGTGTGCGGTGGGGTAAAGGATTACACAGACACATAATCGGTTCAGGAACTGAACTCTCTAGTTCGTTTAGATAAATAACAAATAACAATGTTTGACGCTAGTTACAAAATTATTGGGTTTGCTTTTAATTAGTTAAATTAATTCAAAATTATTGGATTTGCTCTGGATTAGTTACAAATTTTGGATTTGCCCGAAACGCATTGCGTAATAGTGGCTTTAGGCATTGTATGTACTAGCTCTATCTATATATCAATCCATTAATGTAACATCACTTGTATGTATGTATGTACCTTACCTGAATAAACATATTTATTTATATTTATTTATTATCAATGTTGCATACACATGTACACACCCTCATATATACATGTACATATATATATATATATATATATATATATATATATATATATATATATATATATATATATATATATATATATATATATATATATATATATATATATATATATACACATATACATACACATACATATCTAATCACCCACACAAATACACACATCAATAATCTTTGTGTCACAAGTGACATTACAAGAGGCTCACAACAGTCACTATACAAGGCATTTTACATCTATAGTGAGTCACACAGTTACTAGTCTTGCTGCACACCCACCCAACTGGGCGGCAGCTTTACAGTCATGTGCTCCACACCCACCTAACTGGGCGGCAGCTTTACAGTCATGTGCTCCACACCCACCCAACTGGGCGGCAGCTTTATAATCATGTGCATGCATTACCTACAGTAAGCAAATTTTGGATACTTCGCTAAAATTTCGGGCAGCACATCATTATGAATGAAGTACTTACACATTTCTTGGACACTATTAATGGTGTTATCTCTAAATTCCGCAATAATTTGTTCACATTCCATTATATAATGACGCTAAGTATGCGAATAGTTCTGCTGACAGAGTTTACATTTAGTCAAATCTACATCAGTAGATGTTACAAACTCCCAGAGGTACTTGTAGCCGAGCCTAAGCCTAGCAGTGGTAACATCTAGAAGTCTGCTAACATTATTGGATGACCCATAGACGTGCGGTTCTTCATGCATAATAGAATGATGATAGATGGAGTAACTGGTGTGAATTTCACTTTGCCTCAAGTCTCCGAAATTTAGTTGATGTTCCTGGGATATTGCTGCCCTCAGGCTGCTCAAAGGCAGTCCAAGTTTGTAATCAATTCCCTCTTTACGAGCAAAAGTCTTGGCTAGCTCATCGGTTCTATCATGCATTCGGAGACCAATAATCAACACGTCATAATATACTTTGGCTGATATGTTCATCAGTATGGAAGTGCTTAAGTTTTTTCCTTTCATAATTTTCCTTCGTGGTTATACATTGTCTTCAACTCTACATTGTCATACTATTCATTACGTGTTATTTTTTTCATGAAGCCTGTGAGGTGCGGATAAAAGATAAACTTATAGCCAGTTTTTTTATTTACTCTTTGTAATTCTTCATATAGAATATCGTAGAATTATATAGAATAGGGTAGCAGCACAATGCTGCGTATACCTAAGCTTATCAATGAAAAAAAGGGATTTATATACACACACACACAAATATATATATATATATATATATATATATATATATATATATATATATATATATATATATATATATATATATAATATATATATATATATATATATATATATATATATATATATATATATATATATATATATATATATATATATATATATATATTTACACACATACCAAAATAGGGGTGGTAGGAGAAGAAAATATCGAAGTGTTCAGTGAGGATCCACAAGGTCTTCTCTGAGTATTCTTTATTTTCTTCTCCGAGGCTATGGGTTCCTACACTTGCACTAGAGGTGGTATCCCTTCTATATATATATATATATATATATATATATATATATATATATATTATTAAATATGACCGAAAAAGTAAGATTAATAATTCTAACACGAATTTTCTCGATCTTTCGTACATTACGCTTCACTGTTGGAGGTAAATCAAAAATCACTTCTCCAAAATTCATTTTTATTTCTAGTCTGACGCGACACGGGCGCGTTTCGTAAAACTTATTACATTTTCAAAGACTTCACAAATACACAACTGATTAGAACTTGCGTTTCCCTGATTTTATATCTACATTTGAGTGAGGTGGGAAGGGTGATGTGGCATTACATTTGAGTGAGGTGGGAAGGATGATGTGGCATTAACACAAGACAGAACACTAGAGGATATTAATAGGGTATTAAAAGTATCAACACAAGACAGAACAGAAACAATGGGTATTGAATAGAAGTGTTTGTAGAGAGCCTATTGGTCCATATTTCTTGATGCTTCTATATTGGAGCGGAGTCTTGAGGTGGGTAGAATATAGTTGTGCAATAATTGGCTGTTGATTGCTGGTGTTGACTTCTTGATGTGTAGTGCCTCGCAAACGTCAAGCCGCCTGCTATCGCTGTATCTATCGATGATTTCTGTGTTGTTTACTAGGATTTCTCTGGCGATGGTTTGGTTATGGGAAGAGATTATATGTTCCTTAATGGAGCCCTGTTGTTTATGCATCGTTAAACGCCTAGAAAGAGATGTTGTTGTCTTGCCTATATACTGGGTTTTTTGGAGCTTACAGTCCCCAAGTGGGCATTTGAAGGCATAGACGACGTTAGTCTCTTTTAAAGCGTTCTGTTTCGTGTCTGGAGAGTTTCTCATGAGTAGGCTGGCCGTTTTTCTGGTTTTATAGTAAATCGACAGTTGTATCCTCTGATTTTTGTCTGTAGGGATAACGTTTCTATTAACAATATCTTTCAGGACCCTTTCCTCTGTTTTATGAGCTGTGGAAAAGAAGTTCCTGTAAAATAGTCTAATAGGGGGTATAGGTGTTGTGTTAGTTGTCTCTTCGGAGGTTGCATGGCTTTTCACTTTCCTTCTTATGATGTCTTCGATGAAACCATTGGAGAAGCCGTTATTGACTAGGACCTGCCTTACCCGAAGAGACAACTAACACAACACCTATACCCCCTATTAGACTATTTTACAGGAACTTCTTTTCCACAGCTCATAAAACAGAGGAAAGGGTCCTGAAAGATATTGTTAATAGAAACGTTATCCCTACAGACAAAAATCAGAGGATACAACTGACGATTTACTATAAAACCAGAAAAACGGCCAGCCTACTCATGAGAAACTCTCCAGACACGAAACAGAACGCTTTAAAAGAGACTAACGTCGTCTATGCCTTCAAATGCCCACTTGGGGACTGTAAGCTCCAAAAAACCCAGTATATAGGCAAGACAACAACATCTCTTTCTAGGCGTTTAACGATGCATAAACAACAGGGCTCCATTAAGGAACATATAATCTCTTCCCATAACCAAACCATCGCCAGAGAAATCCTAGTAAACAACACAGAAATCATCGATAGATACAGCGATAGCAGGCGGCTTGACGTTTGCGAGGCACTACACATCAAGAAGTCAACACCAGCAATCAACAGCCAATTATTGCACAACTATATTCTACCCACCTCAAGACTCCGCTCCAATATAGAAGCATCAAGAAATATGGACCAATAGGCTCTCTACAAACACTTCTATTCAATACCCATTGTTTCTGTTCTGTCTTGTGTTGATACTTTTAATACCCTATTAATATCCTCTAGTGTTCTGTCTTGTGTTAATGCCACATCATCCTTCCCACCTCACTCAAATGTAATGCCACATCACCCTTCCCACCTCACTCAAATGTAGATATAAAATCAGGGAAACGCAAGTTCTAATCAGTTGTGTATTTGTGAAGTCTTTGAAAATGTAATAAGTTTTACGAAACGCGCCCGTGTCGCGTCAGACTAGAAATAAAAATGAATTTTGGAGAAGTGATTTTTGATTTACCTCCAACAGTGAAGCGTAATGTACGAAAGATCGAGAAAATTCGTGTTAGAATTATTAATCTTACTTTTTCGGTCATATTTAATAATATATGTCTACAGGAAAGACTGCTACCAAAATATACTAATATATATATATATATATATATATATATATATATATATATATATATATATATATATATATATATATATATATATATATATATATATATATATATATATATATATAGATGTGCTCACCAAGATGTGTTCACCTAGATGTGCTCACCTAGTTGTGCTCACCTAGATGTGCTCACCTAGATGTGCTCACCTAGATGTGCTCACCTAGATGTGCTCACCTAGATGTGCTCACCTAGATGTGTTCACCTAGATGTGTTCACCTAGATGTGCTCACCAAGATGTGCTCACCTAGATGTGTTCACCTAGATGTGTTCACCTAGATGTGCTCACCTAGATGTGTTCACCTAGATGTGTTCACCTAGATGTGCTCACCTAGATGTGTTCACCTAGATGTGCTCACCTAGATGTGCTCACCTAGATGTGCTCACCTAGATGTGTTCACCTAGATGAGCTCACCAAGATGTGTTCACCTAAATGTGTTCACCTAGATGTGCTCACCTAGATGTGTTCACCTAGATGTGCTCACCTAGATGTGCTCACCTAGATGTGCTCACCTAGATGTGCTCACCTAGATTTTAAAATATAAAATATGATTAAATAGATGACAAACATTATTGAACTAACTCTAAAGCATTTTGTAGCCAATGTATGGAAAAAAGGAAGACTAAACCGAGAGTTCGAACTCTTGGCAGTTAACACCCCGGTGTTAACACCCTGAACACCTCGGTGTTAACACCCTGAACACTCCGGTGTTAACACCCTGAACACCCCGGTGTTAACACCCTGAACACCCCGGTGTTAACACCCTGAACACTCCGGTGTTAACACCCTGAACACTCCGGTGTTAACACCCTGAACACCCCGGTGTTAACACCCTGAACACTCCGGTGTTAACACCCTGAACACCCCGGTGTTAACACCCTGAACACTCCGGTGTTAACACCCTGAACACTCCGGTGTTAACACCCTGAACACCCCGGTGTTAACACCCTGAACACTCCGGTGTTAACACCCTGAACACCCCGGTGTTAACACCCTGAACACTCCGGTGTTAACACCCTGAACACCCCGGTGTTAACACCCTGAACACCCCGGTGTTAACACCCTGAACACTCCGGTGTTAACACCCTGAACACTCCGGTGTTAACACCCTGAACACCCCGGTGTTAACACCCTGAACACTCCGGTGTTAACACCCTGAACACCCCGGTGTTAACACCCTGAACACTCCGGTGTTAACACCCTGAACACTCCGGTGTTAACACCCTGAACACCCCGGTGTTAACACCCTGAACACTCCGGTGTTAACACCCTGAACACCCCGGTGTTAACACCCTGAACACCCCGGTGTTAACACCCTGAACACCCCGGTGTTAACACCCTGAACACCCCGGTGTTAACACCCTGAACACCCCAGTGTTAACACCCTGAACACCCCAGTGTTAACATCCAGAACACCCCGGTGTTAACACCGTGAACACCCCGGTGTTAACACCCTGAACACCCCGGTATTAACACCCTGAACACCCCAGTGTTAACATCCAGAACACCCCGGTGTTAACACCGTGAACACCCCGGTGTTAACACCCTGAACACCCCGGTGTTAACACCCTGAACACCCCAGTGTTAACATCCAGAACACCCCGGTGTTAACACCCTGAACACCCCAGTGTTAACATCCAGAACACCCCGGTGTTAACACCGTGAACACCCCGGTGTTAACACCCTGAACACCCCGGTGTTAACACCCTGAACACCCCAGTGTTAACATCCAGAACACCCCGGTGTTAACACCCTGAACACCCCAGTGTTAACATCCAGAACACCCCGGTGTTAACACCCTGAACACTCCGGTGTTAACACCCTGAACACTCCGGTGTTAACACCCTGAACACCCCGGTGTTAACACCCTGAACACTCCGGTGTTAACACCCTGAACACTCCGGTGTTAACACCCTGAACACCCCGGTGTTAACACCCTGAACACTCCGGTGTTAACACCCTGAACACCCCGGTGTTAACACCCTGAACACCCCGGTGTTAACACCCTGAACACCCCGGTGTTAACACCCTGAACACCCCTGTGTTAACACCCTGAACACCCCAGTGTTAACACCCTGAACACCCCAGTGTTAACATCCAGAACACCCCGGTGTTAACACCGTGAACACCCCGGTGTTAACACCCTGAACACCCCGGTATTAACACCCTGAACACCCCAGTGTTAACATCCAGAACACCCCGGTGTTAACACCGTGAACACCCCGGTGTTAACACCCTGAACACCCCGGTGTTAACACCCTGAACACCCCAGTGTTAACATCCAGAACACCCCGGTGTTAACACCCTGAACACCCCAGTGTTAACATCCAGAACACCCGGTGTTAACACCGTGAACACCCCGGTGTTAACACCCTGAACACCCCGGTGTTAACACCCTGAACACCCCAGTGTTAACATCCAGAACACCCCGGTATTAACACCCTGAACACCCCAGTGTTAACATCCAGAACACCCCGGTGTTAACACCCTGAACAAACTGGTGTTAATACCCCCGGTGTTAACACCCTGAACACCCCGGTGTTAACACCCTGAACACCCCGGTGTTAACACCCTGAACACCCCGGTGTTAACACCCTGAACACCCCGGTGTTACCACCCTGAACACCCCGGTGTTAACACCCTGAACACCGCGGTGTTAACACCCTGAACACCCCGGTGGTAACATCCAGAACACCCTGGTGTTAACACCCTGAACACCCCGGTGTTAACACCCTGAACACCCCGGTGTTAACACCCTGAACACCCCGGTGTTAACATCCAGAACACCCTGGTGTTAACACCCTGAACACCCCGGTGTTAACACCCTGAACACCCCGGTGCTAATACCCTGAACACCCCGGTGTTAACACCCTGAAAACCCCGGTGTTAACACCCTGAACACCCCAGTGTTAACACCCTGAACACCCCGGTGTTAACACCCTGAACACCCCGGTGTTAACACCCTGAACACCCCGGTGTTAACACCCTGAACACCCCGGTGTTAACACCCTGAACACCCCGGTGTTAACATCCAGAACACCCTGGTGTTAACACCCTTAACACCCCGGTGTTAACACCCTGAACACCGCGGTGTTAACACCCTGAACACCCCGGTGTTAACACCCTGAACACCCCCGGTGTTAACACCCCGGTGTTAACATCCAGAACACCCCGGTGTTAACATCCAGAACACCCCCGGTGTTAACACCCTGAACACCCCGGTGTTAACATCCAGAACACCCCGGTGTTAACCTCCAGAACACCCCCGGTGTTAACACCCTGGTGTTAACACCCTGAACACCCCGGTGTTAACCTCCAGA
The DNA here is from genome assembly GCF_040958095.1 of Procambarus clarkii. Taxonomy (NCBI): domain Eukaryota; kingdom Metazoa; phylum Arthropoda; class Malacostraca; order Decapoda; family Cambaridae; genus Procambarus; species Procambarus clarkii. The sequence continues at coordinate 19,716,092 of NC_091184.1, read as the reverse complement.
ACACCCGGCCCGGTATTAACACCCTGAACACCCCGGTGTTAACACCCTGAACACCCCGGTGTTAACATCCTGAACACCCCGGTGTTAACACCCTGAACACCCGGTGTTAACACCCTGAACACCCCGGTGTTAACACCCCAGTGTTAACACCCCGAACACCCCGGTGTTAACACCCTGAACACCCCAGTGTTAACACCCCAGTGTTAACACCCCAGTGTTAACACCCCGAACACCCCGGTGTTAACACCCTGAACACCCCAGTGTTAAACACCCAGTGTTAACACCCCAGTGTTAACACCCCTGAACAACCCCGGTGTTAACACCCTGAACACCCCGGTGCTAATACCCTGAACACCCCGGTGTTAACACCCTGAAAAACCCCGGTGTTA